>NC_092167.1:26895038-27160038 GCF_045791955.1 Oncorhynchus clarkii lewisi
CATATTAGTTTGTGGCCCTCCATGGAAAATAATTACCCAGGCCTGGTCTATATTGTGTAATGCAGCGTTGCCCAAACCTCTTCCTGAAAATCTACAGTCCTGTAGTTTTTCAGTCCAACCCTAACCAAACTAGGTACCTGACTCATCTAGTTAAGGCCTTGGTGAGCAGCTAATAAGTGGACTGAAAACCTACTGGACACTAGATCTCTAGAAAGAGGGTTGGGCAGCCCTGGTTTAATGTAGGATTTTTTTTCTGATGTGCGACCAGGAAGATGATTGTTATGTTTTTAACCATTCATGTCTAATCCATTTAATCTAATCACATTTAATTGAATCTAAGGTTCGGGGCAGCTCCGAGTCTCTCCTGGACTCTCCCTCCACCTCCAGAGCCACCTCCCCCTCCCTGCTCTCCATTGAGGCAGAGTCGACCAAAGCTTCCTCCCCCTTCAAGCCACCAGGACTCATGTCCCCCTCCAGCGGCTACTCTAGCCAGTCAGAAACTCCGACGCCCATCACCCCCTCCAACCAGGTGGCAGGAACACCAACAGGGCCCGCCTGCACGTTGGGGTGTAAGATGCGCCCCAAAATCCCAGAGAGGAAGTCTTCGTTGCCAGCTACATCACCACGGGACCTTGCCGCCCGATCGAGGCTGTCCTTCGAGATGCCGGTTAACGCTCATCTGGATTTGTCCTCCATCAAACCAAAACAGAAGGCCAGCCGGCGCCATTCTGACACGTCCACCGCCACTAAGCCCGGTAAACTGAGTGCCGGCGGCCAATCAACTCTCCCAGTGGTGACCACGAACGAGCTCCGGAACATCCGCCTGCGTTCTGTCTCCCGTACTGACCTGGAGGACTGCCTTGATGGAGCCTCTAATGACATCATTGAGGAGGAGCAGGGTCGCGACCTTTCCCCCCCTCCTGTCACCCCCGGTTGCATCCCCGGCCCCCTCGTTGCCCCCAGACCCAAACCCCCTGTGGCCTTCAAGCCCCCATTACCCAAACGCCCCCTCAACATCCTCCTCAAGTCCCCCTCCTCCTCCCCCGTTGCTTCCGAGTCCCCCCCTGCCTCCCCTGTTGACCCTCCCCGGCCCATGCCTAACCCCAGCATCTACATGGTGGTAGGTAGGAAGCCCAAACTGAAGAAAGCCTTCCCTCACACCCCCACCAGCCCCTTTAGACCCCAGGAACATCCCCAAACCTTCCCCCTCCACTACCCCCAGAGCCTCTACGATGCCCCCTCCTTCCCCCACACCCGGTCCCTGTACGATCTGCCTCCTCTCCCCCTGCCCCAGCCCCTCCTGGAGGACCCCTCCATGGAGCCGGAGTTCAACCCTGACTTGGAGCTCCGTCTCGGGCCTGAGGATGGAGGGTCACTCCCTTCTCCCTGCAGTAACCAGGAAGTGCTGGAGACTCAGGATAAGAGCAAGTCTCTACCTAGCAGGATGACCATATCCTGTCTGGCTGAATTGGACAAGAAGAAACCCAAGGTAGGCCAGCTGAATGGGTTAGGGTTCAATGAATGCCTTTTTTTGGTTCTGTGGTCAGTCAGTCAATACTCTCTCTCTCTCTCTCTCTCTCTCTCTCTCTCTCTCATAAACATATACAGTATATTGTCTGCATGTATTTACTTGCTACATGGCACATTGTCCTTTGGCTATCATGTACACCACTAATAACAAATCGCTCCCCAAGGTTCCTCCGCCGGTTCCAAAGAAGCCCAACGTCCTGCTTCTTCCCTCCAACGGTACCACCGACAGACAGGGAACACAGACAGACTGCCCTGCCGCCCTCCGCTCTCCCGTTGGAGCGTTCCCACCAGAAGAGATTCCCGGGAAAGAGGAAAACCAGGAAAATGACCTGGGAATAGGGACGGATGAGGAAAGCTCCATGGAGTCTTCATTACAGGGCTCTTCTTTTACAGACGTGGAGGGGAGGCTCAGCATTACAGAGACAGGCAGAAGTATGTTTACAATGTTATGATGGGAAATGAATAAGTGAAAATCAATTTAGCTGGAATTCAGATCCTGTCAGGGGTGAAAGTATTACAGTGCAGTTTCATTTCAATCGTAGTTGAAATGGAAGTGGTTACCATCGCAAATGAAAAACCATAACCACCAATATTGTTTTGATTGGTCATTGTTAATTGTTTTCTTCATTTATTGATTGATATCCATTGATAGAAATGTTTCTTGTTTTCATTGGTCCGTTGTCAGAGAGTAACTGACCAATCATATTGTTTCCAGGTGATGATGCGGAGAGTGTTGAGGAGAGCAGTTCGGTCGTTAGTGACAAGACGGAACTCCACATCACAGAGGAAATGGATGATGATGTCAGAGGACACACACCTACCACACACACCACAGAGGACCTGTTCACCAAAATACACAGGTATGCCAATACACACGCACGCTCGCACACACACACGCTCGCACACACGCTCGCACACACACACACACACACACACACACACACACACACACACACACACACACACACACACGCACATTGGTTTTACTATCCTTATGGGGACCAAACAATTAATTCTCATTTAAAACAATGTTTTTCTCCCTTAACCTAACCTTAACCCTCACCCTAAAACTAAACTTAGCCCTAAATATAAATATAACCCTAATTCTAACACTAAACCTAACCGCTAAGCCTGAAAAGCCTTTTTCCCTGTGGGGACCGGCGAAATGTCCCACTGGTCCGAATGTTACTTGTTTTACTATCCATGTCAGGACTTCTGTTTCCCACAAGGAAAGTAAAAACAAACTGCACAAACACACACTCCACCAAGGACAGTTACGCTAACTCACACACATATTTATAAAAAAATATATAATTCTAATGCGTTTAACATCTCTCCTCTTCTCTTCTCCCCTCCCTACAGGTCAAAAAGGAAAGTCCTGGGCCGTAAGGAACCAGGGGACTCGTTCGGCAGCCGCCAGAGTCTGGTCTCCCCGGTGAAGCACAGCACCAGTGGTGGTGACCTCCGAACCCTGACCCTGGGCTCGACCCCGCGCTCCACCTCGAGGAATGACAACTTCATGGCCCTGCTCCAAAAGAAGGGCAGCAAGTCCAGCACGGGAGGGGCCAGAGTCTCTGCTATGGAACTCCTCAAGAGCACAAACCCCCTCGCACGACGCGTCACAGAATTCTCCACCTCGGCAGACGGAGGAGGGGATATGACCACCGGGAATAATGGAACCAGAATGCCTCAGGACCAATGAGAGTTTTTAAACCAATTGTCCCAGGTCATCCTCTCTCTCTCTCTCTCTCTCTCTCTCTCTCTCTCTCTCTCTCTCTCTCTCTCTCTCTCTCTCTCTCTCTCTCTCTCTCTCTCTCTCTCTCTCTCTCTCTCTCTCTCTCTCTCTCTCTCTCTCTCTCTCTCTCTCTCTAGTAGTTTGAATCTAGTTATAGACTTTTCGATCGGACTATTGATGGAAGAAAGGAACGTCCAACCAGACCACTCAACCACTGATTGACCTTTCACAAACGTTTATTAACTGGCCAATGGTTGGTCACAATGGTCATCAAAGGAGTTCTGTTTATCACGCCGTCCGTTCCATCATTAAGGGGTATTCTTTTTTGGAGGTCTCCTTCAGTCTAAAGGAGAACATTAGGATTGTTAATGTCATACTTCAACACACTATTTTTTTTTTAAACGAGAGAGCGACTATACTAGGGAACGTTTGATTGGATAATAGACCTGGGTACATCGCAGGCCTGTGCTTGATGGCGACAGATGCCACACTAGTCTTTTGAAGACATGGGGTGAGTGTGTGTGTCGTATTTTCTGTCCCTCGCACAACAACAACAACAACAACAAAACCACAACGGTTTAAATCGAAAACATTCCACGGGAAGATTGACAGTTGGACATGGTACCAAGCCCCGACCCTTTATGTTTGAATCTACGCACTTTGGCGACTGCCTACCGAGGTAGTTTACAACAACGAGGAAAACAACAACGCCTGTTATTCGTTTGTTTATGTTTCTCTTTTCATACGCGATAGAAGGCCATATAAATGTACAAAGATATACATACATACCGTATAAACTGAAAAAATCCGCTTGAACTGTTCTAACAGACTATGGAGAGCCACAGTGTATAGTAGTACTACTAACAGTAGTAGTATAATAGTACTACACTAGTACTAACAGTAGTAGTACAGAAGTACTACAGTAGTACTAACAGTAGTAGTATAATAGTACTACACTAGTACTAACAGTAGTAGTACAATAGTACTACAGTAGTACTAACAATAGTACTAACAGTAGTAGGACAGAAGTACTACAGTAGTACTAACAGTAGTAGTAGTAGTACTACAATAGTACTAACAGTAATAGTACTACAGTAGTACTAACAGCAATAGTACTACTGTAGTACTAACAGTAGTAGGATACTATGTGATACACCTCACAGCACACAACAGGATCAAACCAACTGAACTGAAGGAGCGACGCTATGGAACACAATCCCACGAACCCTTACCCACGGATCTCCCCGCACTGCCGTCAGAGTGTGTGTGTACTTGCGTGCGTGTGTGTGTGTGTGTATACAGGAAATGATAACCAAACACAGCAAGGGAGGTGTGAAAGATGGAGGGCACAGAATTGAACCCTGTGGATCTTTCTTAACAGAGAGTATGATACAGGGTTGGGTTTATTTAACAGGGTTTAGACTGGTTTCTGTTAGGACCAAAGGACTGCCATAAACAGACCAGTGTGTGTGTGTGTGTGTGTGTGTGTGTGTGTGTGTGTGTGTGTGTGTGTGTGTGTGTGTGTGTGTGTGTGTGTGTGTGTGTGTGTGTGTGTGTGTGTGTGTGTGTGTGTGTGTGTGTGTGTGTGTGTGTGTGTGTGTGTGTGTGTGTGGGGACAAGGGCTTCATTTATCCGCCCTAAGGAGAGGATTAAGTGGTCTGAATCATGTGGCTGTAGTCTTTGGAGTTTTCCGTGACGTTTTGGAACTGAGAGAGGATTCTGGGCCTGAGGGGATTCCGGAACTGTGATTAGAACCCACTTTTCTAACAACCATCACAAAACAAACCGAGACAGTCCAGGAAAACAGCTAACCATCCATCGGCCATATTGAAAAATGCATCTCCCTCTTCTTTTTGCCCTCTCCACATGTTTTTTTGTCATACTGTCCGTTTTTTGCAAGGGTGATGTCGCAGCCTTTTCCCCTCGTCCACTCTCCCTCTCTTCTCGTCCACTCTCCCTCTCTTCTCGTCCACTCTCCCTCTCTTCTCGTCCACTCTCCCTCTCTTCTCGTCCACTCTCCTTCTCTTCTCGTGCACTCTCCCTCTCTTCTCGTCCACTCTCCCTCTCTTCTCGTCCTCCTTCCTGGCAGGAACACATGCTCCATCTGTCTCTCTCTCTCTCTGCCCATGGAGTAGCCCCCTCCTCTTCTCATTTCTTCGTCCTCCCCTCATCCCTCCCTCCGTGCCCCTCCCATTCTTTCTGTGCATCTGAGCTTCACGCTCACAGACGACACAGCCTGAATGTCAATGGAAGGAAAGAAAAGGACGCCGCGTTGATATCGTGTTCAAGAGTGCTATGTTCAACTTCATCTTTCGATCTAACCCTCTCTGTCAAAAATACAAATGTTTTTTTATTTTTTATCCTTCTGCTGCATTGTGCATCTGTCCCTATATCCAGACCAAACCAACCATCCATGTTACAAGGAAAACAGGAGGGTGGATTGTGTGAAAGAACACACAAAGAGACGGATGGAAAAGGGTATGAATGTCTGGATGTGTACTTAAAAGGAAAGGATAGTGGACTTCTGGACCCACTCAGACTGTGAACACGGATCTTAACCCATCCTCCTTTCACCACACTTTTCCAGAACCATTACATTGGGGCTGTGCAAACCCTGGTGCTATTAAGCTACAGCGCCCCCTTGTGGATGAAGAGAGGGAGCACACCCTGTAAGACTACTGCTCTGTCCCTCCAGCAACAACACGGAGACGCAACGACTCCAGATGAATATCTGGATGCTCTTTTTGTTATATCGGTCATTCAGGAAACCAGAACAACAACGACGACAACTTATAAAGACAATGAAAAGAACGAGAGAAAAAAAACCTATGTAAATGAACACGTTATTAATAAATAGTCAAGTGACGCTTGTTTTAAATATTTAGTGAATGGAACTACATAAAAAAAAAATAACTATGACAAAACTCAGTGTTAGTTTGCCTTGTAGTCTGGCGTGATGTTTAACCTTCTGTGTTTTCTACATAGAAATATAATTACTAGAATGGACACCCCTATTTACGTCAATGGGGCCATAATGTCAAATTCCTATGGTCAGAGGTTCTATGCCCATTCTACTGGTTATATTCTATGGTTTTCAGCTACCTTGATATTACACTCCCTTTGAGGTATGCAGAGTTGTTACTCTTTCTGTTCTGAAGTACTGTAGTTATTATGGTTACTAAGGTAATGCTGTATACTATGGTTACTACAGTCATATACTGTGGTTATTACGGTAATACTGTATACTCTGGTTACTACAGTCATATACTGTGGATATTACGGTAATACTGTATATTATGGTTACTACTGTCATATACTATGGCTGTTACAGTAGTGGTCGTCACTATTCCCTATTCCTACTATTACTACTCTTGGCTGTACCCTTATATTGTTCATAAAACACAGGTACAACGATAGAGAGAAAGAGGGAGAGAGAAAGAGTTGAAAAAAATGTAAGCAATAGATAGATGACTTAGCCCAAGACTTAGCCCAAGCAGATTCCAGCTCTAGCCACAGAAATGGTTGCGCAGTGCTACACACACACACACACACACACACACACACACACACACACACACACACACACACACACACACACACACACACACGAAGAAATACAGATTTGTTCAGTAGCCTACAGTTGGCACATACAGTGATTTATTATAGTGGGTTCCAAACTCCAATCAACCATGTCTAGGAATGTGGTAGAGTATTACAGAGTATGGGAGCAGAAGAGAAAGAGGTATGAGGATAGGGGGAGGGGGGGCGAGGGAGAGAAGGTGGATATATCACTCCTCTGAAAGAGGGGATCACAGTTGGGTTAATACAAGTTCTGTCCATCGATTTATTTTCTTTCCTTCTTTCCTTTTTTCTTTTTTTCCTTCCTTCCTTCCTTCCTTCGTTCCTTCCTTCCTTCCTTCCTTCCTTCCTTCCTTCCTTCCTTCCTTCCTTCCTTCCTTCCTTCCTTCCTTCCTTCCTTCCTTCCTTCCTTCTTCCTTCCTTCCTTCCTTCCTTCCTTCCTTCCTTCCTTCCTTCCTTCCTTCCTTACTTCCTTCCTTCCTTCCTTCCTTCCTTCTTTCTTTCTGTCTTTCTTTCTGTGATAGGGACAGCTCTTAAAGCTTTCCCCAAACTCCCCACAGAACACTAGAAGTCTAGAGAGAGGGAGAGAAGAAGAGAGAGGGAGAGAAGAAGAGAGAGGGGGAGAAGAAGAGAGAGGGGGAGAAGAAGAGAGAGGGGGAGAAGAAGAGAGAGTGGGAGAAGAAGAGAGAGGGGGAGAAGAAGAGAGAGGGGGAGAAGAAGAGAGAGGGAGAGAAGAAGAGAGAGGGGGAGAAGAAGAGAGAGGGAGAGGAGGGATGACAGAAAAAGATGTCCTTTAGTCAGTTTGTGTTTTATATCTTGTTTCTGCATCGACATCAAACAGCAGCATGACAAGCTGTTAACAACCATCTGGTTGTCAGGACGCCTAACAAACAAACAGACATATTAATCTTAGCCTTTGTCTCAAATCACATCCTACTCCCTATCTAGTGCACTACTCTGGTCTAACACTTGAAAGGGTTTCAAATTAGATTTGATCGCACCCTTTTGAGCTATGTTGAAGTGTTAATCTGTATATACAATGTAAGTACCATTAGACGACCCTTATTCAGATTAAATATAGAGGTGATAGGATGATTAGGGATAGGAGTTATTTTTCTGTCAAAACATGTACTTTTTTTTTCCCCGAACAACATTCTTACAGAAATCTAGCCCCATAATTTTCCCTCACCACATTACCTAACCAATGCAGGAAAAACTCAGGGTCCTAGTTATAGGCTATGAGAAACAAATAGCATATAACTCTCGGCCCAGAGTGTTTCCCGGTCAGGTCATGTGGTCAGGAAAAACTCCTGTCCCTAAGTATAATGAGTATAACCGATAATTAGTTGTACAGCAGTTAAACTGCTCACAGTACTCTCTGTATGTATAGGACCAGGACAATAATAAAGTTTTATTAAGTTAAAAGACACACACAAAAACACCCACGAAACAAGATTAAGTTTGTTGGGTTAGGCTACTCAAATAAAGAGAGAGAGAGAGAGAGTTCTTGGAATTATTCTATTTTTGTTATTTCTCATTGGAAGGACATATTTAAAACTCTACTGCATATATGATTATTATTATGATAATTATCAATAACCTCAGTTTTCAGATCCAGCAGTGTGGTTTATGTAGCTGTTGGTTTGAACACATGCAGCTATGTATGTCTTGCCAATGTGATTCAAATTATTATATCATTCAAATAAATTATTTTTCTTGCTTAACACTGATTTTGTCTATGGATGTCCTTTTGAATTTTTTCTGACTTGGGGTGTATTCATTAGTGCCCACCATGGCAAAACGGTAGCAAAGTGTTTTTGCCATGGAAAACATTTTTGCAATGAAAATGAATGTCTCTTATTGACCAAGTTCAGGTTAGTCCCTCCTCATTTCAGTCGTTTGATTCATTTAGTTCCTAGAGAATACAAACAACCCTGTTATCATATCTGTGTTTCCTGAATGAAAGAACATTGCTGGTGATAGCGAAAGAAAATCTATGATCAGTACAAGACAAATGAAAAGTCATCCGTAACTTGAGAACTGTTTTGATTTCATTAGCGTTTTGCCTTTTTCAATCACCAACATAGATTCACATACACTATTTACATTCATATAACCCTTCTGTGTTTGGGTGTGCTCACTTTCTTCTCCAGTCTGCTTCAGACTGTGTAGTTAAACCTCTCCAGTCTGCTTCAGACTGTGTAGTTAAACCTCTCCAGTCTGCTTCAGACTGTGTAGCTAAACCTCTCCAGTCTGCTTCAGACTGTGTAGTTAAATCTCCCCAGTCTGCTTCAGACTGTGTAGTTAAACCTCTCCAGTCTGCTTCAGACTGTGTAGTTAAACCTCTCCAGTCTGCTTCAGACTGTGTAGTTAAACCTCTCCAGTCTGCTTCAGACTGTGTAGTTAAACCTCTCCAGTCTGCTTCAGACTGTGTAGTTAAACCTCTCCAGTCTGCTTCAGACTGTGTAGTTAAACCTCTCCAGTCTGCTTCAGACTGTGTAGTTAAACCTCTCCAGTCTGCTTCAGACTGTGTAGTTAAACCTCTCCAGTCTGCTTCAGACTGTGTAGTTAAACCTCTCCAGTCTGCTTCAGACTGTGTAGATAAACCTCTCCAGTCTGCTTCAGACTGTGTAGTTAAACCTCTCCAGTCTGCTTTAGACTGTGTAGTTAAACCTCTCCAGTCTGCTTCAGATCGTGTAGTTAAACCTCTCCAGTCTGCTTCAGACTGTGTAGTTAAACCTCTCCAGTCTCAAGATGATGGACTAGAGAAGTTATCCATATATCAATAAATATATAGCCTAGGTTTCATTGTAGTTTTTTCCTACATCCAATGTATTCATACATTAAATATATAATTTACATTCGTATATTCCTTGCCATGTTTAATTAAACGGTAGCTTTGTTTTCTTACCTCTGTAGTGAGCAGAGTCTGCCTCAGACGGTGTAGTCTTGTGTAGTGGTGGTAGTGTGTCTGTATTTCAGACTTGTGTAGCGGTGGAAGTCTGTATTTCAGACTGTGTAGTCTTGTGTAGTGGTGGTAGTGTGCCTGTATTTCAGACTTTGCACCAGTGGAGGCTGCTGAGGGGACGACGGCTCATAATAATGGCTGTAATCGAGTCAATGGAATGGTATCGAACATGTGGTTCTTATGTGCTTGATACCATCCCATTGACTCCATTCCAGGCAGTACTATGATTCACCCTCCCCTCAGCAGCCTCCACTGCTGTTTAGTGGTGGTAGTGTGCCTGTATTTAAGACTGTGTAGTGGTGGTAAGTGTGCCTGTATTTCAGACTGTGTAGTGGTGGTAGTGTGCCTGTATTTCAGACTGTCTAGTGGTGTTAGTGTGCCTGTATTTCAGACTGTGTAGTGGTGGTAAGTGTGCCTGTATTTCAGACTGTGTAGTGGTGGTAGTGTGCCTGTATTTCAGACTGTGTAGTGGTGGTAGTGTGCCTGTATTTCAGACTGTGTAGTGGTGGTAGTGTGCCTGTATTTCAGACTGTGTAGTGGTGGTAGTCTGCGTTTCGCTCAGATTAAAATGTATAACTAGAGGGAGGGTATTTCTTTAATAAACTGAGTTCCACAGAGACAGCTCATTATTAAAATCCAAAACAAACTTACGTAACATAGTGTTCATCCCAAATGGCACCCTAATTCCCTACATAGTGCACTACTTTTGACCAGAATCCTATGGGCTCAGGTCAAAAGTAGTGCACCACATAGGGAAAATGATACATTTTGGGACATACATGCATCTGAGGACTATGGCCCTGGCTGTAAGAACCTACTGGAGTCTGTTGCCACCTAGTGGAAATATCGCTCAATGACATCACACTGGATCTAAAAGTTACTACGCTTTTATTGATGCAGTCCTGATCCTAGAATTCAAATTCCATGGAATTGGCAGCAGTTGGAATGTTGAATGTTGAAAATCCCTCCTGTATGATGAAAGTGTTCTCAGTCAAAATAAAAAAAGATATGTTATACATGACCATAGCGGCAGGTAGCCTAGTGGTTAGAGCGTTGGTCCAGTAACCGAATCCTCAACCCTCGCTATTGAATGGCAGACCCTGGCCGTGACCTCACTTTCCAAGGAATAGGATATGCAAAAAATACATTTCCAATTCACACATGCGTATTAATACACACTTGTACATGTGTGAAATAGGACAAATGCAAGCACCCATCAAATTATTATGATTTATTATTATTATTATTGTTATAGATACATCATGACACAATGCTATTTGCAATGGAAAATCCCAGTAATCACAGAATGAACTAATGCAATACAGACTATTTTGTGCTATTCTGGGTTTTTCATTTGTAATCTTAAATTGTTTTGCTAATGAATAACTACCCCTCCCTAATCCGGCTACTGCAGTACCATTATGATACGATATATGTGTGCCAGTGTGTAAAAATATGGTATAACATACAAATGACAAAACATTATAGATTACCTGAGGTTACGCAGGTCGGAAATTGATCCGTGTGTGTGTGTGTGTGTCTGTGTGTGTGTGTGTGTGTTACTATTTATCAGGGTTCAGTAGGCTAAAAGTGATTACCAACTCCGTCTCACTCTCGCACGCAAGCACACACAGACACACACACAGACACACACACACACACACACACACATATGGACAGTAGGACAGACTGACGAGAACGCAGGCACCAGGGCTAAACTGCCAAACTCCACGTTTCCTGTTTCTGACAGCAAAGAGCGCACAGTGCGTTATCTGTCACAGAACACACATACACACACACTCTTTCTCTCTCACACACACATCCAGCGGCCACAACAGCAGCCGGCACAGGAAGAACTGAGCGCTATCTTCAGAGAGATAGAGAGAAGCAGGAAAGAGAGAGAGGGAGTGTGTGTGAGAGAGAGAGAGAGAGAGAGAAAGAGAGCAAGAGAGGGAGTGTGTGTGTGAGAGAGAGAGGGAGTGTGTGTGTAAGAGAGAGAGAGAGAGAGGGAGTGTGTGGGTGAGAGAGAGAGAGAGAGAGAGAGAGAGGGAGTGTGTGTGTGTGAGAGAGAGAGAGAGAGAGAGAGAGAGAGAGAGAGAGAGAGAGAGAGAGAGGGGGGAGTGAGTGAGTGAGTGAGTGTGTGTGTGAGAGAGAGAGAGAAAGAGAGAGAGGGAGTGTGTGTGTGAGAGAGAGAGAGAGAGAGAGAGAGGGAGGGAGTGAGTGAGTGAGTGTGTGTGAGAGAGAGAGAGAGAGAGAGAGGGAGTGTGTGTGTGAGAGAGAGAGAGAGAGAGAGGGAGTGTGTGTGTGTGAGAGAGAGAGAGAGAGAGAGAGAGAGAGAGGGAGTGTGTGTGAGAGAGAGAGAGGGAGTGTGTGTGTGTGTGTGAGAGAGAGAGAGAGAGAGAGAGAGAGAGGTGGGTGGGGGGGACCACACAACAAAAACCTCATACTATCCTCTCTTGACTGATGGACAACTCTACACATCAACAGTTACTGTCTAAGCAGTGAGAGGAGGAGAGGATAGGAAAGAGAGGAGCGCTAAAGAGAAGAGTGTCAAGGAGGCACACCTCGGTCCCCTCTCTGAGTTTTTAGTCACTGATGGAATATCTTCTTCAGTGATGCAGATGGAGCAGCCTGTGCGGCAGGACATGCAGTTCTACTACGTGGTAAGTCTGTGTGTGTGCGTGCGGGTGCATGCACATGTATGTGTTTCTGTGTGTGTGCGTGCCACACTTTCAACCAAAAGTAGTGCACTACATAGAGAATAAGGTGCCATTTGGAATAAGGCTATGTTTGTCCTCCTTACTCAGTACACTTCATTCAGTGCACCTTGATCATGTTCCCTTTGGTCTCGTTTCCTTATGGCTCTTCGTTTAATTAAGCTCAATAAACTTCAGGGTCACTTTAGTCGACCTTTGGAACAATATTACTATATTGCTGGCAATTGTGAATGAATGAACTTCTCACCGTCATTCTTACTTTGTGCGTTAGTGCTAACCGCCATGTTACATTAATATTGAAAGGAGAAAACCGCTTTTTCAGCTTGTGTTTGTGTGTTTATAGAAGTAGGACAAGGGGTTTTATATTACTATATCAATACAGTGAAATATACAGTAACTAAAGTACTTTTACATTAAGGTTAATGTATTTAAAGTATATACAGTTGAAGTCGGAAGTTTACATACACCTTAGCCAAATACATCTAAACTCAGTTTTTCACAATTCCTGATATTTAATCCTAGTAAAAATTCCCTGTCTTAGGTCAGTTAGGATCACCACTTAATTTTAAGAATGTGAATAGTAGAGAGAATGATTTATTTCAGCTTTTATTTCTTTCATCACATTCCCAGTGGGTCAGAAGTTTACATAGAATCAATTAGTATTTGGTAGCATTGCCTTAAAATTGTTTAACTTGGGTCAAACGTTTCAGGTAGCCTTCCACAAGCTTCACACAATAAGTTGGGTGAATTTTGGCCCATTCCTGCTGACAGAGCTGGTGTAACTGAGTCAGGTTTGTAGGCCTCCTTGCTCACACACGCTTTTTCAGGTCTGCCCACAAATGTTCTATAGGATTGAGGTCAGGGCTTTGTGATGGCCACTCCATTTGACTTTATTTTCCTTAAGCCATTTTGCCACAACATTGGAAGTATGCTTGGGGTCATTGTCCATTTGGAAGACGCATTTGCGACCAAGCTTTAACTTGCTGACTGATGTCTTGAGATGTTGCTTCAATGTACCCACATAATTTTCCTCCCTCATGATGCCATCTATTTTGTGAAGTGCACCAGTCCCTCCTGCAGCAAATCACCCCGACAACATGATGCTGCCTCCCCCGTGCTTCACAGTTGAGATGGTGTTCTTCGGCTTGCAAGCCCCCCCTTTTTCCTCCAAACATAACAATGGTCATCATGAACCAGACTTGTGGAGGTCTACAATTTATTTTCTGAGGTCTTGGCTGATTTATTTTGATTTTCCCATGATGTCAAGCAAAGAGGCACTGAGTTTGAAGGTACTCCTTGAAATACATCCACAGGTACATCTCCAATTGACTCAAATGATCTCAATCAGCCTAGAAGCTTCTAAAGCCATGACATACTTTTGTGGAATTTCCAAGCTGTTTAATGGCACAGTCAACTTAGTGTATGTAAACTTCTGACCCACTGGAATTGTGATACAGTGAATTATGTGAATGATGAATTATGTGAAATAATCTGCCTGTAAACAATTGTTTGAAAAATTATTTCTGTCATGCACAAAGTAATGTCCTATCCGACTTGCCAAACTATAGTTTGTTAACAAGAAATTTGTGGAGTGGTTGAAAAACGAGTTTTACTGACTCCAACCTGAGTGTATGTAATCTTCCGACTTTATGGGATGCATAGTAGTTTGTGTTTACTAGTGTTTTAACAACCTCAGATTGTCCCTGAGGGAGTGCCAATGATATGAACTCATTCATGTATTTATGGTTCAGTGAAGTGACTGACCGCATGCCACTGTGGTATTTTGGACACAGTAATAGCAGAATAGCTGCAGTCATACTGCACGGTAACTGCGATCACACTGCAAAATTACTGCAGTAAAACATTTTTGTTTTTGTTTTGGACTGCACTCTGACTGCAATCTTCTTTTTAGATTCGTGTCTGGAGCATCTGTCTTAGAGCGTCATTTAACCCGGGGATTACAACACACATAGTATTCTTCCTGGCAGACAGACAGACAGATACTTTACCGCTGAGACGTGTTGTTTCTAGATTAACCAGTAATCTGCCATAGCTAAATCCATCGAGATGGAGTATTTTTTTCACTCTGCAATAATCTGCTGTTTTTATTGGTATGCACTCAAACGTTCGATATGTGTGTGTGTGTGTGTGTGTGTGTGTGTGTGTGTGTGTGTGTGTGTGTGTGTGTGTGTGTGTGTGTGTGCGCGCGCGCGCGCGTGTCAATATTTGACGTCCGTTGCTGGTGGTTAGGATATTGCCTAACGTCTTGGATGCTCAACCGTATAATGAGCACCATATGCTAATGGAAGGAAGTGGGGAGGAAGGGAAGGATGGAGAGAGTAGGAGAGAGGTGGAGGGAAGGAGACAGAGGGAGAGCGTGAGAGAGAGAGAGGTGGGATGGGGTCGGGTGAAGGGAGTGGTGGAAGAAGGGACAGGCGGAGATGCCGGAGTGAAGGGAGTGAGGCGGAGGGAAAGATGGAGGATGGAAAGAGGGGGGGAGTGAGGGGTCGAGGTGGGAGAAGGGAAGTGGCATTATGCAAGGAAGAAGAGCGAGAAGGATACTGTACCGTATGCATCACTTCATTAGCGTGATTGCAATCCTACTAATTTAATGGATGGACAGCAACCGTCTCACTTCCTGTTTCTTCTGCTTCTTACGCTGTTCACTGTGTTTATTCTCTCAGACAATCAAGTTGCTTTCTAATTGTGTTATGCGATAATCTCTCTCACGATCTAATAGCTACGTAATGTTTTTCAGTGTTGACAACATAATAGGCCTACAATCATATTGACATAATGCAACATAATATTGATTGCCCTCCTAACTGAAGTGGACATACTAATCTAACCAGGTGGTCTATTGTTTTGTATTCACTGCTCTCTTCCAACTCTATTTATGGTATCAGAAGAAAACTCAAAGCTGTACTATGTACTATGTACATATGTACATATGTTCTTCCTCTTATGTACTATACTATGCACTGTACTATGTACTATACTATGTACTATACTATTTACTATACTATGTACTATACTATGTACTGTACTATGTACTATACTATGTACTATACTATGTACTATACTATGTACTATACTATGTACTATACTATACACTGTACTATGTACTATACTATGTACTATACTATTTACTATACTATGCACTGTACTATGTACTATACTATGTACTGTACTATGTACTATACTATGTACTATACTATGTACTACATTACTGTAATGTCTAGATTAGTTACTTTGGGCCAGAGTCACCCCACTGAATACTTTCTCAAATTGAAATGAGTGTAAATCTACCTTTTCCTGTCATCCTGAGAAAACCTGGCAGTGGAGCCGGATGGAGAGAGGGAGAAAGAGACGGAGGAATCTCTCAAGAGGTAGGAAAAGAGGAAGGAAAAGTTGAGGTTCGAAAAATATTCCTACCAGCTGACGTCAATAAATCAACCATCTACTCAAATGTACGACTCTACTGGGCTGGATACCTCTTCTTGAATTAGTGCTAACACGCACACGCACACACACACACACACACACACACACACACACACACACACACACACACACACACACACACACACACACACACACACACACACACACACACACACAAACACACGCACACACACACACACACACACACACGCGCGCACGCACACACACACATCAACAGAGACGTTACTCTTCTGGAGTGCTACTGTGGAAAACGTCTTGGGTACATATCTCCTTGTGTTTGCTTGACTCCCCCGTCTCTAGATTTATATGAAGGAGTTTGTCTCAGGACACACAAACAACACCCAGAGAGAGACCCGTACACACACACACACACACACACACACACACACACACACACACACACACACACACACACACACACACACACACACACATCAACAGAGACGTTACTCTTCTGGAGTGCTACTGTGGAAAACGTCTTGGGTACATATCTCCTTGTGTTTGCTTGACTCCCCCGTCTCTAGATTTATATGAAGGAGTTTGTCCCAGGACACACAAACAACACCCAGAGAGAGACCCGTACACACACACACACACACACACACACACACACACACACACACACACACACACACACACACACACACACACACACACACACACACACACACACACACACACACACACACACACACACACACACACAGAGAGAGAGAGAGAGAAAAATACACACACATATGTATGCAAGCACACACACACGGATCTGCACATACACGCTAACACAGCATCACAGCAGGCTACAGTACTGTACGTTCTTCCAGTGTCTCTCTGCCTTCTGAACACTCAGTCCCAGTGTGCGTGTGGGTGTGTTAGTGTGTGTGTGTGAGCGATGAGTCTCTGCCTTCTGAACACTCAGTCCCAGTGTCTCTGTAGCGTGCGATAGTGTACACTCCGAAATTGTTCTCTGACTTTCCCTACAACCCTGTGGAAAGGGTTGTACATGGAACCCAAAATGGTTCTATCTTGACCCAGGGTTCTACCTGGAACCAAAAGGGGCAAAGATTACTCCTATGGGGACAGTTGAAGAACCATTTTAGGTTCTAGATAACACTTTTTTTTAAAGAGTTCATCTAGTAATACTTATAAACGGTTTGTTGCTAAGGTAAATATTGTATTTCATTTAGTCTTTGTCCTGAGACAGGAGTTTAGAAGAAGCATCCTTATATTGGACTTCTATTATCATCAAAGAGAGGTTGAGTATCTCTTTGCTCAATCATTTGTTGTTGTTCTTGGTTGGATGGTGAGCCACCCAGAAGCATTTCTTTGATCCTGAGAGGTGCACAGCAACTAAATTATTGACGGTTTCTGACTCACAATGTCCGAGTACAAATACTTTACGTGCTGTACTTTACTTAAGACCCGTTTAGACGCCCACAGTCAGCAGGCTCAACATCAAAGCCCCATCTCCGCCAGTTTCCCCCTTTCCTCTCTATTCCCAATGGAGGAATTCACACTGGACACAAAATAGCGCCCGTCTCTCTGCAGCTTTTATCACAAGATGGATGGCCATCCGGGTCTGTGGCACCATAGAGGAAGAGGCGAAAATAAGCCTACGATGTGAGGAATTTTTGTATGGAGAGAGTGTCGAATTTGGTCAACAAAAAATGTAATTGCTAATTTGCTACGTGAGGGTTATTTGATTGAATAGAAGCATGTAATGCTCAGGTGGATACGAATGAAAACGACTTCATATCGGTGTTGTGCCTGTTTTCATAGAGATAGATAAAGGACTTATCATGGATATAACTGGTTTTAGCATGGACATTGCCATTGAGGGCTTCCACCATTTTAAATTAGTCAACTGGGTGGGGATTCCAATGAGTTGGGAGCAATCAGCCAATGAAGAAAAATAGAAAATAGAAAATTGACTACTTTAAAATGGAGATAACCTTAATGGCGCTGTCCATGCTGTCACATATGTTATAATGACACAGATACAAAGATGAGTCCTCTATCTAGCTCTATGACTTGTTGTTCACACACGTATCTGCCATCTCACTGGCTAGAATGGTCACACCTCCTCCAGCCTGCCTTCCATCTTTGAGGAAAAAAGCGGTCTATTGAATTTCTTGTCAATATAATAGACAATATTTGGTCTGCCTCTCTGATGACCACTTCCTTTTTACCTTTGACCTCTACCTGTCTCTTCCTGTTCCTGTCCGTCACTCATTGTACGATCTGATATCCCTATAGCAGGGTTCCCCAACTGGCAGCCCGCAGGCCATATTTGGCCCGCGTGTGGTATTATTTGGCCCCCCAAGTGTATATATATTTTTTGTTGTTGGACATAAAAGACTAAAAACACTAGGAAATCAGCTCCAATTGATTTTAATTTAAGAAATCTGTTCCCAAGTATTCCCACGCATTATAGAAAGAAACTTATGATCGTATACAAATGTAAGCAAGGTTTGAAATGATTATGTGGCGGGACACAATGCAAATAGTCCGGGTAGCCATTTGATGACCTATTCAGGAGTCTCATGGCTTAGGGGTAAAAGCTGTTGAGAAGCCTTTTTGTCCTCGACTTGGCTCTTCGGTACCGCTTGCCATGCGGTAGTAGAGAGAACAGTCTATGACTGGGGTGGTTGGGGTCTTTGACAATTTTTAGGGCCTTCCTCTGACACCGCCTGGTGTAGAGGTCCTGGATGGCAGGTAGCTTAGCCCCAGTGACGTACTGGGCCGTACGCACTACTCTTTGTAGTGCCTTGCGGTCGAAGGCCGCGCAGTTGTCATACCAGGCAGTGATGCAACCAGTCAGGATGCTCTCGATGTTGCAGCTGTAGAACCCTTTGAGGATCTGAGGACCCTGCCAAATACTTTTTGTCGTGCCCTCTTCACGATTGTCTTGGTGTGTTTGGACAATTCTAGTTTGTTGGTGATGTGGACACCAGGGAACTGGAAGCTGTCAACCTGCCCTATGGTCTGATTATATAGTCTGCATTGGTCTCTAGTCATTGTCATTCATAAATCATTGATAGGTACACACACACACACACACACACACACACACACACACACACACACACACACACACACACACACACACACACACACACACACACGCATGTACACACACACACACAGAATAGCTAAAGACATATTCTAAGAACATGTATAAATAAGTCATTATCTTTAATGTCCAGTCAATCTAACTGTAAGGAGACCTCTGACTATGACTAGATTACTACACATGATCTATTGAATGAATATGCATATAAATATCGGTTTCTTTTAGTGGTTAAGCGATCATAATTGATCTTATTCCATAATGCTTTCTCTGAATGTATACACTGTCAGTAACAGACCTCGGTCATGACCCTCTATCAGAGAGGGTGCACACACACACACGCGCGCGCACGCACGCACGCACGTACACACACACACACACACAGAATAGCTAAAGACATATTCTAAGAACATGTATAAATAAGTAATTATCTTTAATGTCCAGTCAATCTAACTGTAAGGAGACCTCTGACTATGACTAGATTACTACACATGATCTATTGAATGAATATGCATATAAATACCGGTTTCTTTTAGTGGTTAAGTAGTGGTTAGCAGATCTTATTCCATAATGTTTTCCCTGAATGTATACACTGTCAGTAACAGACCTCGGTCATGACCCTCTATCAGAGAGGGTGCACGCACGCACGCACGCACGCACGCACGCACGCACGCACGCACGCACGCACGCACGCACGCACGCACGCACGCACGCACGCACGCACGCACGCACGCACGCACGCACGCACGCACGCACGCACGCACGCACGCACGCACGCACGCACGCACGCACGCACGCACGCACGCACGCACGCACGCACGCACGCACGCACGCACGCACGCACGCACGCACGCACGCACGCACGCACGCACGCACGCACGCACGCACGCACGCACGCACGCACGCACGCACGCACGCACGCACGCACGCACGCACGCACGCACGCACGCACGCACGCACGCACGCACGCACGCACGCACGCACACACACACACACACACACACACACACACACACACACACACACACACACACACACACACACACACACACACACACACACACACACACACACACACACACACACACACACACACACACACACACACACACACACACACACACACACACAATAATCTAATAACTATCAGGCTGATGCTGAATGAGCATCCAAAGGAATGTAGGATAACATCTCCAGATAATACCAGAAATGTTGGGTATGCAATACACAAACATTCACACATATACCGCAAACACACACATTAGTGCACTATATCGTCCGGTATTGGGATAACCAATAATAGTTAGCATTGAGTTCAGGGTAAATCCATTTGAATTCAATCCATTTTTGACAGCAACCCTTATGGTTTGAACAAAACATTCCATTCATACAGTATTTGTCCAATGTGGAAGTGCCTACAAAGTTACTTTATGGACCTGAATGCCAAAACATTCAAGAGATAACAGTGTTCAAAGTTGATTCCTTTTGCATACTCCACCCTACAATGAGACATACATTTCTTCATTACTGGTAGAAGAAAAAAAATGGCTGAGATTGACCATTTTTGTTTTTTTACCATTAACATAAATGATCTAAAAACGTGTAAACTTCAATTTTTTTCGTATTCTCATATGTTGCATATATTTTACATCATCTGAGGTTTTTGTGTTCTCTTGAAGACAAATTCTCTTGAATGCAGGGTAGTTGTCGTGTTTGGCTGATAAATGTTCTAAAATTGGAATTCAATTGAAATTTCAACTTTCAAATGTTACCACAAAGATGGTTGGAGGTCCAGACTTCAGAGAATGTTGACTTGAATGGGAATATCTGTTGTTTTAAATTATAATTATAGTCACAGAGACAGAGATAATAGAATAGACATGATCATGTAAGTTGACGTTCAACAGTGGGTGGACAGGCGGCCATCTTTGTGGTGGTAAATAGAGGTACCATTCAAATTCAATTTAAATTGGTGTAAATTGCATAAATTGGTGTAAATCGGATAAATTGCAGAACAGGTTCAGAACTTTTGTAAAACAGCACAGTTAAAAATATATGGCAAACAGAAAACTGGATGGTCTTTAGAAATAGATGGGAAGGGTTGAGGGTAGCTGAAGGATGGGATTAAAAACAAACAAAAGAGATCAGTCGTCCTGGTCCCTTTGCAGAAAAACAGCCCCAAAGCATGATTTTTCCACCCCCATGCTTCACAGTAGGTATGGTGTTCTTTGGATGCAACTCAGAATTCTTTGTCCTCCAAACACGTTTTGAGTTTTTACCAAAAAGTTATATTTTGGTTTCATCTGACCATATGACATTCTCCCAATCTTCTTCTGGATCATCCAAATGCTCTCTAGCAAACTTCAGACGGGCCTGGACATGAACTGGCTTAAGCAGGGGGACACGTCTGGCACTGCAGGATTTGAGTCCCTGGCGGCGTAGTGTGTTACTGATGGTAGGCTTTGTTACTTTGGGCCCAGCTCTCTGCAGGTCATTCACTAGGTCCCCCCGTGTGGTTCTGGGATTTTTGCTCACCGTTCTTGTGATCATTTTGACCCCACGGGGTGAGATCTTGCGTGGAGCCCCAGATCGAGGGAGATTATCAGTGGTCTTGCATGTCTTCCATTTCCTAATACTTGCTCCCACAGTTGATTTCTTCAAACCAAGCTGCTTACCTATTGCAGATTCAGTCTTCCCAGCCTGGTGCAGGTCTACAATTTTGTTTCTGGTGTCCTTTGACAGCTCTTTGGTCTTGGCCATAGTGGAGTTTGGAGTGTGACTGTTTGAGGTTGTGGACAGGTGTCTTTTATACTGATAACAAGTTCAAACAGGTGCCATTAATACAGGTAACGAGTGGAGGACAGAGGAGCCTCTTAAAGAAATAGTTAAAGGTCTGTGAGAGCCAGAAATCTTGCTTGTTTGTAGGTGACCAAATACATATTTTCCACCACAATTTGCAAATAAATTCATTAAAAATCCTACAATGTGATTTTCTGGATTTTTTTTCTCATTTTGTCTGTCATAGTTGAAGTGTACCTATTATGAAAATTACAGGCCTCTCTCATCTTTTTAAGTGGGAGAACTTGCACAATTGGTGGCTGACTAAATACTTTTTTGCCCCACTGTATATACAGTATATACACAAAATATATGGGTGATTGGAAATGATGCAGACAATTAAATTGATGGAAGCTACAATCCTTCTGCGCTATTAAGGCTGATCTACCCCCTAAAAAAATAATAATAATAATAATAAGGGTAACAAAAAATGTAAGAAATACTCAGATTACTGTGCACGAAAACAATGACAATACCACTGTAGTTTCTGTGAAGCCTTCATATACACTGAGTGTACCAAACATTAGGTCCCCTTTTGCCCTCAGCACAGCCTCAATTCATCGGTCACGAACTCTACAAGATGTCGAAAGTGTTCCACAGGGATGCTGGCCAATGTTGACTCCAATGCTTCCCACAGTTGTGTTCGAGTTGGCTGGATGTCCTATGGATGGTGGATCATTCTTGATACACACGGGAAACTGTTGAAAAACCCAGCAGCGCTGCAGTTCTTGACACAAACCGGTGCGCCTGGAACCTACTACCTACCATCCTCCGTTCAAAGGCAATTAAATATTTTGTCTTGCCCATTTACCCTCTGAATGGCACAAAGCTTAAAAATCCTTCTTTAACCTGTCTACACCCCTACATCTAGACTGATTGAAGTGGCTATAACAAGTGACATCAATAAGGTATCATAGCTTTCAACTGGATTCACCTGGTCAGTCTATGTCATGGAAAGAGCAGGTCTTTTTGATGTTTTCTATACTCGGTGTATACTGCATATGCCAGCGCTGTGTTGACACGACTATTTGGATATTTGGACTTGATTTTGAACTGATATTTTGAACTAGGACTTGATATGGAACCACGATTTGTAACTAGTCGCTATCGTTTGGAATTTTTTTGAACAATTGTTTGCTCTCGTAACACCCGCTGTTGTGCCTTTTATGGTCTCATAGCTGAACATAGCTGAACATAGCTGAACAGGACAGCGTTCTGTTGGAACATGGTTGGCACTTTGTTGGCAGTATCCATAGCCGACCCATCATCGGACTGTTAGTCAACAATTTAATCTGTTTAAGCTGGCAACCGGGGTCAGAGTGAAGGACACCAACCACCATTTTGGAGTCTATCGTACCGAAGCCTACCATTGGCACTTGACCGAGTCTGTATGCCAACAGTGTTATCTAGCATAACATCCGACTAAATAAGCACAGCACAGGAGAAAAACTGCACCCAGAAGGCATCAGTGGCAAAGGAGAGGGGCAATGTTAGGAGATGATGGGTGGGTTATGTTAGAGTATGTCCTGTTTAGAGAAACGCTGGTACCGTGGAAATGAACCTGTTGGGTCAAATGTATAGGTGCAAGAGTTTTCATAACATTCAAACGCATCGGTTCCAAGCCCGCATCAGTTCCAATGGAATATGAGGGGTGGCGGTGGGCTACCTTTTGCAAAGCATGTTTGGATGAAACACTACTGAGTTGATCAGCCAAACCGATCAGCGGGTTGTTCTCTGACGGGTGACGGGTGGGGTTAGTTAGAGTATGTCCTGTTTAGAGAAGCCCTGGCATCCTCCTCGCTGGATCTTTCTCTCCCTCTGGCACTTCCTCTCAGAGACCTCTGGGGATAGAGTGATAGAACAGCAGGATGACAGAAAGAGAGTAGAGAGAGACAGAGTTAGAGAGAGTGAGAGAGAATGACAGAGAGAGAGTAGAGAGAGACAGAGTTAGAGAGAGTGAGAGAGTAGAGCGAGAGAGAGAGAGAGAGAGAGAATGACAGAGAGAGAGAGAATGACAGAGAGAGAGAGAGAGAATGACAGAGAGAGAGAGAGAGAGAGAGAGAGAGAGAGAGAGAGAGAGAGAGAGAGTATGACAGAGAGAGAGAGAGAATGACAGAGAGAGAGAGAGAATGACAGAGAGAGAGAGAGAGAGAGAGAGAATGACAGAGAGAGAGAGAGAGAGAGAGAGAGAGAGAGAGAGAGAGAGAGAGAGAGAGAGAGAGAGAGAGAGAATGACAGAGAGAGAGAGAGAGAGAGAGAGAATGACAGAGAGAGAGAGAGAGAGAGAGAGAGAGAGAGAATGACAGAGAGAGAGAGAGAGAGAATGAGAGAGAGAGAGAGAATGACAGAGAGAGAGAGAGATAGAGAGAGAATGACAGAGAGAGAGAGAGAGAGAGAATGACAGAGAGAGAGAGAGATAGAGAGAGAATGACAGAGAGAGAGAGAGAGAGAGAATGACAGAGAGAGAGAGAGAGAGAGAGAGAGAGAGAATGACAGAGAGAGAGAGAGAGAGAGAGAGAGAGAATGACAGAGAGAGAGAGAGAGAGAGAGAGAGAGAGAGAGAGAGAGAGAGAGAGAGAGAGAATGACAGAGAGAGAGAGAGAGAGAGAGAGTTTGAGTTTTAAATACTCTTTATTGGGTCTGGGGGCCCACCACACAATAAATACTCATACAAAACCACAGTTACACATCAATTAAAAACACAACTCCAATTCCTCCTCCACAGTAACAAAACACAACAGCCTCTGAATACCCCATATACTCAAAAACAGATCGATATTGTTGACAAGTTTATAATAAGCAAACTCAACCCTTAGTCTCGCTGCCAACATTCCCTCCAGCATTCCCACCACATCCACAGACCCCTGTCCCCGAATGCTGTTCTTTCGGGTCTTCCATATCGCTAATTTTGCTGCCCCTAACACAAAATTAAGCAACACAACTACACCCTTTTGACTGAACCTGTACTTTGGCCCAAATATATACAGTTGGGAAGAGAAAACCTCTCCCAACGTTGAGAACCAATCAGTGATCAGATCAATCATCCCAACCAACCTGGGACACAGTAAAAACAGATGTGCCAGAGATTCATCTTCAGCACAGAATGGACACCCCTCCCCAACAGTAGGGTCCAGGTGTACCAGATGCATGTTGGTGGCTATAGCTCCATGTATTATCCTCCATTGGAGGTCAGCTGTCCTCTTATCAATAGGCAGTTTATACAATGATCGCCAACAGCCTTTTGGAGAAGCACCTGGACCAAGCACATCCGCCCACCTCGTCGATTTTACCCCTTCCAGGGAAGAGGCATGGGACACCTTCACACATGTTCTGTACATAGCCTTCTTTCCCACCTCGTTGAACTCCCCCAGCTCCGGGGTATCGAAGGAAAGCAGCATCCCCGCGTCCTCCTCAAATGCCCCCATCGCAGCACTAACAATCAGTGCAGGGAACACATAATCCAGACCCTCCTTCCACCGATCAGAATTGGAAATGTCAGTCACATACTGCAGATGAAGCACTGGCAAGGAGTCGCAGACCTCATCGACGACCTTCCTCAGTAGGCGAGATGATCGGATCCCCGCTCTTTCTCTCAGCTCCTCCAATCTGCTCCTGCTCCGCATCAGATGACCCAGCTTGGTACACCCCACGCCTAATAGGCATGAACGTAGGCTAGCTGAAACCAGAACACGGGACTGGATGGCAGTGTTATGAAAAAGAGGCTCTTCAAAAAGCCACATCCCTGGTGGCGTGCCGGTCTTACGGGACTTGACAAAGACTCTCCAAGCCTGCATAACAGACTCATAAAATGGAGTCAGGCCAGTCAAATCACCCCCCTCCAGCTTTAAGAGGAAAATATGTTTGTCTAAGCCCAAACAGCCCGCTCTCCTCATCAATATGTAGGCTGTTTCGACCCAGCTAGAACAGTCTCTGTACAACAATCTCTGAACTGCTTGGAGCCGGAAAGCCGTGATCCTAGAGGAAATGTCCACCAGGCCTTGCCCACCCTCGTGCAGTGGCAGATACAGGGCTGCAGCTTTGATCCAGTGTTGTCCAGACCAGAAGAAATTGACAAGGGTCCTCTGAAGCTCTTGTATCAGACCCTTTGGTGGCTGTAAAATCATTAGTCTGTGCCACAGGGTAGAAGCAGCAAGATTATTAGCTACCAGGACCCGTCCCCTATAGGACAGCTGGGGCAACACCCATTTCCACCTTGACAGTCTGGCACACACTTTCTCCACTACACCCTCCCAGTTCTTTTTCTGAAAGACATCGGAGCCTAGAAAAACTCCCAAAGTCTTCATTCCATCTCTGCCCCACTGAAGCCCCCCTGGTAACCGTGGAGCGGACCCCATCTGAAGCTGACCTGCCCACAGCGCTTCACTCTTTCCCCAATTGACTCTAGCTGAGGAGGCCCCCTCATACACCTTTAAAGTGTTTGAGAGAACCTTAACATCCTCACCCCCTGTAATAAAAACGATCACGTCATCTGCATACGCAGACAGTGCTATCGTGGGACCCTTCATTACACCTGGCACAGAGAAACCAGTAAGCTTCGCTCTTAAAAAACAAAGCATTGGTTCAATCGCCAGACTATATAACTGCCCTGAAATTGGGCATCCCTGCCTGATGCCCCTTTCGACAGGGATGGGGCAACTCAAACCACCACCAACCTTCACCATACACGAGGCTCCAGCATACAGTAAATTCACCCAAGACAGAAAAACATCCCCAAACCCAAAGGCTTTCATTGTTTTAAACAAGTACTGGTGGTCCACACGATCAAAAGCCTTCTCCTGATCCAACGAAAGTAAACCCACATTTACAGCAGACAGTTTACAAATGTCTAAAACATCTCTTATCAGAAACAAGTTGTCAACAATAGAGCGATCAGGTACACAGTAGGACTGGTCCTTGTGGATCAACAATCCCAGATAGTCTTTCAACCTGTTTGAGAGACATTTAGAAACAATTTTGTATTCTGCGCACAGCAAGGCAACAGGTCTCCAATTTTTTATGAGAGCCAAATCCCCCTTTTTTGGCAACAGTGAAAGCACCGCACGTTGACAGGATACAGGAAGAGAACCCTCATGAAAAGATTCACACACCACTTCATAAAAATCCTCCCCAATAGACCCCCAAAAGTGCTTGTAAAACTCAGATGGTAAACCATCGATGCCAGGGGCTCGGCCTGTTGAGAGCTGCATAACTGCTGTGGACAGCTCTTGCAGTGTAATATCAGCGTCCAATGCGACTCTCTGCTCAGGTCCCAATTGAGGAAGACCGTGTAACAACTGTTCAGTACATAAAGAGTCACAATCCTCCGCCTTATAAAGGGATGAGTAAAAATCCACGGCATGTTGACGCATTTCAATATCATTCGTGGTCACCTTCCCATCAGGGAGACGAAGGCAGACCATCTGTTTGCGTTGAAATTTCGACTGTCCTAGGTTGAAAAAAAAAGCGCTAGGAGCATCCATATCCTTGAGGGAAGCGAAACGAGACCTAATCAAGGCACCCTTCACTCTTTCATGCAGAAACGACCTCAGTTCATGTCTCTTGTCCTGTAAGTTCATGACTAGTCCAGGGTCGTTCTGAGTGAGCAGCTTCAATTCAGTAGATTTGATGTCCTGTTCAAGGGCCTTGATAGTCTCTTTAACCTCAATTTGAGACAGAGCAGTATACTGTTGACAAAAAACTCGTATTTGGGCCTTCCCAACCTCCCACCATTGTCTCAAGGACTCAAAATTCCCTTTTATACCCCTCCATTTTTCCCAAAACAACAAAAACCTGTCACAAAACATGACATCATGTAACAATTTAACATTAAAATACCAGTAAGGCGATGACCGTCGTGGACAGGACAAGTGAATATCAACAGTAACAATATGATGATCAGAGAAACCCACAGGAGTAATGGCACACTTTCCAACCCTACTACAGTAGTGATCAGATACATACAACCTGTCTAACCTTGCTGCACTGACACGACCTTCATTCATTTTTAGCCATGTGTACTGCCTAACTTTTGCATTCCTTACTCTCCACACATCAGAAAGCTCAAACTCAGTTAATAGGCCAGACAGGCAAGTGGCTGACCGCAGGTGAGGTTCTTCAGCGGTGCGATCAACAGTAAAATCCACTGTACAGTTCCAGTCACCCCCTAAAACCATACACCCCTCTTGGTCACACTGTCTTAAGGTTTCCTTTATTTGATCAAATATAGCAATACGCTCTGTACCCTCATTCGGAGCATAAACATTCAAAAAAACAAACAGAAACCCCATAACATCCACCTTGACCAATAAAACCCGACCCTTGACAATCTCTGTTGTAGATACCACAGTCACCCCTAAGCCTGAGGAAAACAAGATGGCCACCCCAGCACTGAAATTAGTACCATGACTGAGTACATGCTGCCCCTCCCACCACATACCCCAGTCAACCTCATTTTCCTCATCACTATGTGTCTCCTGTAGGAAAACTACATTAAGCCTTTTCTGTTTTATTACTTCTAGTACCCAAGCCCTCTTATTCCTGTCCCTTCCCCCATTAATATTGAGAGAACCTACCCTTAGTACCTCCATATAGAAAAGAGAAAAGAAAAGCAGAAGAAACCACAGAGAAACCAACGAGAAAAAAGACACCCTATGAAGCATGATCATCATCATTATTTTTCTTTCTTCTCTTAACCTGAACACGTTTCCCACCACCTTTTGCTGCTGCAACAGCAGTAATAAATTTCCTCAAGCGAAACCGCTTCTTCTCACTCAATTGGTCTAACCCCACCGTCTTCTGTAACATCACAGCTGACCTCACAAACTTATCAACATCAAAATAATCTGCCAATTTGACAGATTTCCCAAAAGTCTGATCCAGAAACTCATTTACCTCCTCTAGATCATAAACTGAGTCCTCACCAGCAGCTGTCATATCTAAAGAGATATCCATATCATTCTCCTGATCTTCAGCTGAGACCACAGACAACTGACTCCCCTCTACCACATCCCTTTCAACACTCCCCACTTGCACCTCATCACTCGTACCAGGCATCTCCTCCACTACCTGGGAGACTAGCCCCACCTGAACATCACTACTCATAGTAGTCATCTTCTCCACTAACTGGGAGCCTAGCTCCACATGAACCCCAGCACTCGTAGTGGGCATCTCCTCTACTGCCTTGGAGCTTAGCTCCACATGAAAACCCTCATGTACCTCATTACTCGTAGTGGGCATCTCTTCCACTACCTGGGAGCCTAGCTCTACATGAACCCCAGCACTCGTAGTGGGCATCTCCTCCACTACCTGGGAGCCTAGCTCCACATGAAACCCCTCCTGAACCTCATTACTCGTAGTGGGCATCTCCTCCACTACCTGGGAGCCTAGCTCCACATGAAACCCCTCCTGTACCCCGTTACTCACAATGGGCATATCCTCCACTACCTGGGAGCCTAGCTCCACATGAACCCCCTCCTTTACCCCAGCACTCATACTGGGCACCTGCTCACCAGTCTGAGGAACTGGCTCTTCAGATACATCCTTACCTTCTACAACAATACTTTTCTGTAGCATAACATTTCCCTCTAATACAAGTTGCAACCCCGTGCCCTCAACGGGGATAACTTGTTCCTCAGCACCAGGTGCTTGTGGCTGCTCTGCCGCTGTCGGCCCACCTCTCCCTACATCAGTGGGCCCAGGCGTTATGAGGACCACCTGCGCCCCTCCCTCGGCCTTCTCCCTTTTCGGGCAAGCATGTCGCTTATGACCAACATCCCCACACTCAAAACACCGTTGACTACCCGTACTAGCATAAGCCATATACAATCTATTGTCATACTTGACTTTAAACGATAACTCTAAAGTCTGCTCCGGTGAGTCCAAAAACATAAACACCTGTCGCCGAAATGACATTACCTGTTTCAACGCCGGGTGTTTGCAACCCAACGGAACAACCTTAATTGAACTGGCGAACTTCCCAAAGCGCAATAACTCGCGCTCCAACAGCTCATTTGGAATAAACGGTGGTACATTTGAAATCGTTACCCTTGTTGACGGAGAAAAAAGCGGCGTAACTTGAATAAACATTCCTTTAAGAATTACACCATGCTCAACCATCCGATCAACCAGACATTCTTCTTTAAGAAATACCACCACAGCTTTATTCATCCGGGATGCATAAGCAATATTCTCATAGCCTACCTTCTCTCCTACGGCGACCAGAAACTCCTCCACCGTGACAGTAGCTTCAGTAACACACCTAAAGCCGTGCCGAAGTGACAGGGACGGCATCCCCATTCGGGCTGCCATCCCCGCCAAAATCAGGGTAATTTCGATACGAAAAACAAAAAACTTAATTCTACCACAACAAAAAAAGTAAAAATAATAACCTTAATCATGCACAGAAGAAAACCAAGAAATAGCAAACCGAAAGAAAGTTGTGAATATCTAACTCTCCACAACACACGCACTCCTTCACTCAAACAATTCCCAGCATGCACCAATCACTCCCAGCATGCAGAGAGAGAGAGAGAGAGAGAGAGAGAGAGAGAGAGAATGACAGAGAGAGAGAGAGAGAGAGAGAGAGAGAGAGAGAATGACAGAGAGAGAGAGAGAGAGAGAGAGAGAGAGAGAGAGAGAGAGAATGACAGAGAGAGAGAGAGAGAGAGAGAGAGAGAGAGAGAGAGAGAGAGAGAATGACAGAGAGAGAGAGAGAGAGAGAGAAATCCGGTCTGCTTTTGCTTTTTTTGTAGGCCCTGACAGTTCATCTCAGTTCGACAAAAATAATTATGTTCCAAAAAAGGTCCAGTTGCCAGGGCCACAAATACAAATTCCACCTAGACATTGTTGCCCTAGAGCACACACAAATCTATACCTACTCCGACCTAAACATCAGCACCAAAGGTAACTTCCACAAAGATGTGAACGATCTGCGGGACAAGGCAAGAAGAGTCTTTTATACCATTAAAAGGAACATAATATGTGACATTCTAAAAATACATGAATCAGTTATAGAACCCATTTGTTCTCTATGGTTGTAATTCACTAAATGGGACAAACAATGAACACTCTGATTGGAGAATTCTGCAAAAACATCCTTTGTGTACAATGTAAAACACCAAATAATGCATGTAGAGCAGAATTAGGATGATTCACGCTATTTATCAAAGCATGAGAAAAGAGCAATTCAATTCTACAACCACCTAAAAGGAAGAAATTCTCAAACGTTCCATAACAAAGCCCTCACCTATAGAGAGAAGAGTCCCCTCAGCTACTGTAGCTGGTACTGGGATTCTATTCACAAACACAAACAGACCCCACAGAGCCCCAACACAATTAGATCCAACCAAATCATGAGAAAACTAAAAGAGAATCACTTGACACATTGGAAAGTATAAACACAAAAATTGAGCAACCTAGAATGCTGTTTGGCCCTAAACAGAGAATCAACAGTAGCAGAATACCTGACCACTGTGACTGAACCCAAAATGAAGAAAAGCTTTGTCTATGTACAGATTGTGTGAGCATGGCTCTCAAGAGAAGACAGGCTATGTGCCTACTGCCCAGAAAATTTGGTGAAAAACCGAGCTGCACTTTCTAACCTCCTGCCAAATGTATGACCATATTAGATACACATACTGTATATCCCTCAGATTACACAGACCCACAAAGAATTTGAAAACCAATTAAATCTTGATAAACTCCCATATCTATTAGGTGAAATGCTACAGTGGGCCATCACAGTAGCCAGATTTGTGATCTGTTGCCACATGAAAAAGGCAACCAGTGAAGCACAAACACCATTGAAATACAAACTATATTTATCCGTTTAACTATTTGCCCATTGTTACAACATTTGAAGTGTCTATATTCTTATTATTTTTTAACAGTTGAGTGTATTCTTTACTTTAGCAATAAGGCTCTTTGAATGTAATTAAGAGAGAGAGAGAGAGAGAGAGAGAGAGAGAGAGAGAGAGAGAGAGAGCGAGAGAGAGAGAGAGAGAGAGAGAGAGAGAGATTTTGATTTGTGGTTTATGTAATATTCCAAACTACACCTGATCAGGGGTCATAGGCCTATTTTGCGTAGCTTACTTCAGGCAAAAGACGTTTAAAGGAGTTGTAGAGACGTTTTGTGTGAGGACAAAAAATATATAGTTCTGCAGATACTGTTGTTTGCAATGTTCCTGAAGCAGTAGTGGCCTGACAACTCCTGCTGAGACTGACACACAGACTGAGGCTGTCCTAATTAAGACACCGGAGACTCTGCCTCTGCCTCCTTCTGCACAGTACCTGAACTGATGTGATTGGTTTATCTAGTGCCTGAACAAGTTTGATTGGTCAATCAATTGATTGGTCAATCAAACTTGGGGCGTGTTCAGCAGGACACAACCTTTTTTAACATTCAGATAGAGCAGGGGAACACAACCATAGTATGGTATATATTTTTACGTGACTGAAGGACAATGGGCCTGTTGATCTCAACTATGCTAATCTTGACTCTGGTTTGGTAGTGGTTTGAACTGGCGAAATAAGGTTTGAATTTACCTTTATAGTGGATTCAATTGTGGAGTTATTCCCTTCTCAAAGTAGATTATCCTTAGTCTGTGAACTAGCTACTGTGGAGTTTTCCCCTCCAATTTGACAGTAAGTACAGTAAATCTACCAGTAGACCTGTCGTCAGTCTAGACCCCTCAAATTCAAAACTGGACCTCGAAGCCAGTTCCACCGCTTTGATTTTTCTAATTTAAAATAACATTTAAACGTATTTAAATGCATTTAAACGTATTTGTCACATGCGCCAAATACAACGGGTGTAGACTTTGCCATGAAATGCTTTCTTACGAGCCCTTCCCAACGATGCAGAGTTTTTTTTTTTAATGGTGGTGTGCGCAATTAAGTATCAGCTGGAACAGAAAAACAGCATTATTCTGGACTTCGTAGGGTAAGATTTGAATACCCCCTGGTCTAGACTATGAAAATGAATTAATTGTTTACTTCACATACCACGCTCTCGAATACAGACACACACAATAACCCCAGTGTCCTAGCCATCTAGACTAGGCCTGGAGCTAGATAGATACAATGATAAATCAGGAATGTCTAATGTGATGCTCCTAATCTAGCGTCATGTAAGGCACTGTGAAGGGATCCAGCTACCTAGAAGCACTAGACGTCTCTTCTCAGAAACATGATATTGATGCTAATCATCCTCCATAAACATCATTGACCTATGTGTTGTACAGGGTTAGCTCCTTCAAAACAGTGAGTCTATGTTTGCAATGTGTAGAGCGAGTTTCAATTTGAAGTGCTTTGAGACCTTGTATAGTAAATCTAATTCATTGCTAGATTCTAATTTCATCCCTTGGACTTTAAAGCAAAGAATCGTGCATTTTGAGTCCCAAAGATGGGTTATTATTGGATTCCCAATGAACGAACTACATTCCATTTAGCGAAAAGGAAGCGATGTCACCATGCAAAATATTGAGATTAGGATATTAGAATTACGATGGCACGGAGATTATTATGGTCTGGGAACAAGGTCGCCTGAAGTTAATTAGCTGATAAGTCTTATTTCAGCTGATAAATGTATCTCTGGAATTGGAGTAACCCTTGCCCAAGTCCTAACCAACCCTAAACCGAACCAACCCTAAACCTAACCAACCCTAAACCGAACCAACCCTAAACCGAACCAACCCTAAACCGAACCAACCCTAAACCGAACCAACCCTAAACCTAACCAACCCTAAACCGAACCAACCCTAAACCGAACCAACCCTAAACCGAACCAACCCTAAACCTAACCAACCCTAAACCGAACCAACCCTAAACCGAACCAACCCTAAACCGAACCAACCCTAAACCTAACCAACCCTAAACCGAACCAACCCTAAACCGAACCAACCCTAAACCGAACCAACCCTAAACCGAACCAACCCTAAACCTAACCAACCCTAAACCGAACCAACCCTAAACCGAACCAACCCTAAACCGAACCAACCCTAAACCGAACCAACCCTAAACCTAACCAACCCTAAACCGAACCAACCCTAAACCTAACCCTAGCCTAACTCTTTACACACTTGCGTTACTGGGAATTGACTTGCACAAAAATGGAATAGTCCGCCAGAAGCTGGAAGTGAAATGAAATTACATTTCAACTCACTCGGTGGACGGTCCGTAGGTTTGGTCCTTATGCAGAGGGCAAAACATCTAATAGAACATAAACGAAACAGACTTTAACTTCTTGCTCCTACTTGAGACGCAGATGTCTCAAGTAGACACCTGGAAATGCAAATGCGCTACGCTAAATGCTAAATGTACTCGTTAAAACTCAAACCTTCATCAAAATTCACATGCAGGGTATTGAATTAAAGCTACACTCGTTGTGGACCTAGCCAACAAGTCATATTTTTAAAATGCTTTTCGGCGAAAGCATGAGAAGCTATTATCTGATAGCATGCAACACCCCAAAATGCCTGAATGCGATGTAAACAAAGATATAGCTTAGCCGGCGCTACACAAAACGCAGAAATAAAATATAAAACATTCATTACCTTTGACGAGCTTCTTTCTTGGCACTCCTATATGCCCCATAAACATCACTATTGGGTCTTTTTTAGTTTAAATCGGTCCATATATACCCAAAATAGCTTTCTATGGAAGCTGTGTCATTCAGAAAAAAACATTGTTTTTAAACGCTGCGTCATTTTTTAAAATTAAAAAAGTTGACGATAAACTTTCACAAAACACTTCGAAATACTTTTGTAATTCAACTTTAGGTATTAGTAAACGTTTATAATCTATCAAAATGATTACAGGGCGATGTATATTCAATAGCTCCTCGTTTTCAAATCAATGGCTGCCAATGTGCACATTCAAAACATCCTGGTGGAGACCGGAAGAAATGGAATCCAGTTAGTTGGATTTACCAAGAAAAAAGTCCCTTGAAAATGACGACAATGGCGACATCGTGTGGAATCTGTAGGAATTGCATGCAGGTCGATAATTAATTTTGTGCCCTTTTAACAAACCATGAAAGTGACGCATGGAAATAATTTTTAGCTTTCAGAGAGCAGTTTTTCTTGCGCTTTTCAATGAAACACACAATCTGTTATAGTCACAGCCGTGATTTAACCAGTTTTAGAAACTTCAGAGTGTTTTCTATCTACACATACTAATCATATGCATATACTATATTCCTGGCATGAGTAGCAGGACGCTGAAAAGTTGCGCGATTTTTAACAGAATGTTCGAAAAAGGATGGGGTAGACTTAAGAGGTTTTAAACACTAGCGTCGCTAAGAGCATCTAACCTAACCCTAGCTTCATGTCCACATCCTGGTTCAAACCTAAAACCTAGCTCTTACTTTGCTGCTACCATGCTGCTAACCTTTTTTGTGTTGTTGGTAAGTTTTGACACCCTATTGGGCAATTTCTTATCTGCTATCTTCATGCACAACACAACACTGACTTGGCCAGTCCTTCAGTCACGTAGGTTGTGAGAAAGAAGGCCAACACACTTTCTGTATGGGTATCTGTGGAAACGTAAAACCAACATGGCACATTACCTCTACCACTGTGACGTTAGAGAGTGTGCGTGTGTCAGAGGAGGCTGGTGGGCGGAGGAGCAATAGGAGGACGGGCTCATTGTAATGGATGGAATGGAATGAATTGAAAGGTATCAAACACACGGAAACCACATGTTTGACCGTTCCATGGAATACATTACGGCCATTATAATGAGCCCATCCTCCTATAGCTCCTCCCACCAGCCTCCTCTGGTGTGTATGTGTGTATTTGTGTGTGCGCTTGCGTGTTTACCGTGTCGTACTGTGTGTTTCCCTGTCAGCTCGTCTGAGTTGGCCGTATGGCTATAAGGGTGAGCGGAGGAAAGGTTGAGTAATGTGTTTTTATTGCCGATTACTAACTGTCAGCTGCTCACAAGTCTGGACAGAAAAAGTTCAACCATCAACGTACGTTTTAATGACATTACATGCAGTATGGCGGTCCACTGTGTAAGGGTGCTCTTTACATTGGCAGCTTGACTTTTTCTTCGTTGATTGATACTGCGATGTTTAGTTTTTCCTCAGAAGGTTGATACATGTGACCCATTTCACAGTCTCAGTGACTTGTGGTAGCACGCTTAGACTAAGGGTGGCAGTAGAGTCAACGGCTGCCCTTGGTTTGAAGTTGAGTTGAGTTGGACATGTGGTTATTTGGTCAGTGTGTGTGTGTGTGTGTGTGTGTGTGTGTGTGTGTACGTGCTAGCGTGCGTGTGTGTTGCTCATAGTAATCAGCTACCAAAACTCATTAGGAATTTCCTGAACAAATAAACAAGTTTCACCTCCTCAATCTTTACGGAGACCTCCAGAGCGCTAGACTATACATCAACACTGGCCTCTCCTCTCCTCCTTTTCCCCCTATCCTTGTCTCTGTATTTTATTCTATTCTAATAAGTAGTTTGCCTTTTGCTATATATTTTTTAATGTATTTATTTATGGGGGACAATGCACATTAAAATCAACATCCATATTAACATAATTCATCATCCATATTTTTAGTGCCGGGGCTAGCCAAAAGCTAACATGCACCGATGCAATACAAAATACTAAATACAAATACATTACATCCAATAATATATCATTCTAACAGCAACACTATCCTCAACTGTTGTCTTACAGATGAGGAACGAGAGATAACTAATGTGTACAGGTTTGGATGGATTTGAGCCATGTTTTCAATCACATTTTTTTTAAATGCAATAATCAGTGCAGCTTCTCTAGTCCATGGGCATTGCATTCCAGTATATTGTAGCTCTAACAGAGAAGGACGATTGACCTATTTTACTGTGTCGAGAAGGGACAACACAATCCCCTCTAGTTTACTGCCCTTGTTATCATGGAGGTGCTTTCTTTGAGCATGATATGCCGGCATAGGGGTGGAGGGGCAAGACCATGCAGGATCTTAAAGACAAGGCTTGCATCTACATACTGCTTAAAGCTATCCAGACTACATCGATTACCTTTGTAAATGATATGACCATGGTGGTAACTGTATGATTTGTTATAAATAAGTGTTTGTTTGTAGAGTGATTCAATTGGTTTCAGAATAGTACTGTAGCTCCTGCTTGTGACCAGCATGTGAGGCAATATTTCACATGTGTTATCCACAGTCACGTGTTTCTTAAATGTCAAGTTGGAGTCTAAATGACGCCGAGATTCCTGAAGTTAGACACACATTTCAGATTCTCCCCATTAACAAGAACAGCTGTTTGGGAAGAATTAGAGGACTTCTTAGAGAAGTACATACAAGCAGTCTTGTCGATATTTAAATGCAGGCAAGAATTAGTCATGCATTTATAAACACGTGCCATAGCTTCAGTTAACTTGTTAACATCTAGCTGTCTGTTTTTTGAGTGTATTAACAGAACTGTACATCTGCATGTTAACTTGTGGGCAAGCACGTGGGAGATCATTTATATCACATATGTCAGAGTCAAGGCCCGCGGGCCACATCCGGCCCGCAAGAAGGTTTTTTACGGCCCCTGGGATGATCTTGATTTATTATTAGAACCGGCCCGCAGCAAGCCGGCAGCCCGCAGATCTTTTACACGCACCAATACTACATTTCCCACAATGCAAAGGTGACGCACCGAGCAGTAGGCTGCTTCATTTCAATATTTATTGGCACAGCAGTCGTCAGCATCACAGTAAAATTAACTTTCAGATACCCATCAAAAATGGCAAAACGGAAGGTGGATACTGAGAACCGGGGGTTTCAAACAAGGTGGGAGTCGGAGTATATGTTCACGAAGGTAGCTGGAAAACCTGTGTGTCTTCTGTGTGGAGAAAGTGTGGCGGTACTGAAAGAGTATAATCTGAGACGACATTATGAAACGAAACACGCGGACAAAAACAAGAATATGGACATGGAACAAAGGCTACAAAAGGCAGAGGAATTAAAACGAGGCCTCAAATCTCGACAGGCTCTGTTCAAAAAAGCCAAATCACAAGGCCAGGCTGCTGTCAAGGCCAGTTTTATTTTGGCAGAAGAGATCGCTAAATCAGCCCGGCCATTTACGGAGGGGGATTTCATCAAAAACTGCATGATTAAAGTTTGTGACGAAGTTTGCCCAGAAAAAAGGCAACTCTTTTTAAATGTGAGTCTGAGCAGAAACACCATTGCCGAGAGAGTAGACCAGTTGTCCATCAATCTAAAAGAGCAGCTTGTGAAAAAGGGAAAAGATTTTATTGCATATTCCTTGGCTGTGGATGAGAGCACCGACATTTCTGACATTGCCCAGTTGTCAATTTTCATCCGCGGAGTGGACTCCAACCTAAGCGTGACAGAGGAGTTTTTGGCTTTACGTCCTATGCATGGCACAACTACGGGGCATGATTTGTATGAAGAGGTGTCAAGATGTGTAAATGAGATGGAGCTGCCTTGGGAAAAACTCGTGGGTTTGACAACCGACGGAGCACCTGCGATGTGTGGACACAGGAGCGGACTGGTGGCGAAGATACGGGAAAAGATGCAAGAGGAAAACGCGACAGGTGAGCTGACAGCTTATCATTGTATCATACACCAGGAAGCGTTGTGCGGTAAAGCCTTGAAAATGGAGCATGTAATGAGCATCATCACGCGCACAGTTAACTTTATCAGAGCCAAAGGTTTGAATCACCGCCAGTTCAAGGCATTTCTGACGGAGTTAGAAACGGAGCATGGTGATTTGCCTTATCACACAGAGGTGCGATGGCTAAGCCAGGGAAAGGTGCTTCAAAGATGTTTCGAGCTTCGTGAGGAGATTTGTCTGTTCTTGGACAGCAAAGGGAAAGACACAACACAACTCCGAGACGAAATGTTTCTGTGTGAAATGGCTTTTCTGTGTGACATTACGAGTCATCTGAATGCAATAAACTTGCAGCTGCAGGGTCGGGATCGTGTCATCTCTGATATGTACAGTACAGTGAAGGCATTTAAAACCAAACTGACTCTGTGGGAGACGCAGATGCGGAAAGAAAATTTGAGCCACTTTCCCAGCTGCCAGACCATGAAAGAGAAGCTCTCTACCAGTGCGTTCCCGAGCACACAGTTGGCTGATAAAATAGGTATGCTTGCCGCTGACTTTCGACGCCGATTTGCTGACTTTGAAGCACAAAAAAGCAGGTTGGAACTGCTCGGTAACCCATTTGCTGTTGACGTGGAAAGCTCACCACCAAACCTCCAAATGGAGTTGATTGACCTCCAATGCAATGATGCACTGAGGGCAAAATATGCGGCAGTGGGTGCTGCGGAGTTCGCCCGTTTCCTCCCCGGCACAATGCCCCAGCTGCGCATCCAGGCTGCTCAAACGTTGTCTATGTTTGGCAGCACATACCTGTGTGAACAACTGTTTTCTTTGATGAACCTGAACAAAACATCACACAGAAGTCGACTTACTGCTGAACACCTCCACTCAATTCTGAGGATTTCTTCAGCTCAGAGCCTTACCCCGAACATTGATGAACTTGTGGAAAAGATGGGACACCACCAAGTATCACCCTCAACCTCAAACAAGTGAACATTACTGTGCAATCACATATTTAGAGTTTTTACTCAGTTCAAGTTTAAAAGTTAAAATTTAATATTTGTTTTCACTGCATGTTACTTCTCCTTAAACAAAGTGTTGTTTTTGATTAATAGATTTTTGCACTTTATTTTTTTGTATTTCAATCCAATTATATTTTAAAAATATTTCAGTTGAGTGGATGATAGAAAATTGCTATTATTGTTTTTTCTTTGAAGTAAATTTAGCCCACTTTTGCTAAAATAGAAAATATAGTCTACTGATGGTGCCTTGAATACCGGTTTCTTTCATTTAATGTTCATGTTATGGGGATATTTATATAAAGGAAATTTGTCTTTTGTGTCACACCCTGGTCAAAGTATTTTGTGTTTATCTTTATTTATTTGGTCAGGCCAGGGTGTGGCATGGGTTTTTGTATGTGGTGTGTATGTATGGGGATTGTAGCTAGTGGGGTGTTCTAGTTAAGTCTATGGCTGTCTGAAGTGGTTCTCAATCAGAGGCAGGTGTTTATCGTTGTCTCTGATTGGGAACCATATTTAGGCAGCCATATTCTTTGAGTTTGTCGTGGGTGATTGTCCTTAGTGTCATTGTTCTGTGTTAGGTTACACAAGTATAGGCTGTTTCGGTTTTCGTTAAGTTTATTGTTTTGGTTTTGGTAGTGTTTGTGTTTAGTGTGTTACTTCATTAAACATGGATTGCAATAGACACGCCGCATTTTGGTCCGACTCTCCTTCTCACCAAGAAAACCGTTACAGAATCACCCACCACAAAGGGACCAAGCAGCGTGTCAACAGGCAAGAACAGCCCAAAGTGGAGTACAGTATGGACTATACTTCTTGGGAGGAGATAGACAGGTGGGCGGTCGACCCAGGGAGAGTGCCGGAGCCCGCCTGGGATTCGATGGAGCAGTGCGCGGAGGGATATAGGAGAATGGAGTTTGCGAAGCAAGCAAGGCGGCGCGGACGGAGGCCCCATAGTCAGCCCCAAAAATTTCTTGGGGGGGGGCTCAGGGAGAGTGTGGCAGAGTCAGGAGCCAGACCTGAGCCAACTCTCCCTGTTTATCGTGAGGAGCCAAGGAGGAGACCAGAGCCGGTGTTGGAGGTGAGCGAAACAGAGACTGTGAAGGAGTTAATGGGGAAATTGGAGGAGAGAGAAATGAGGGAGTTGCTGTGTTGGTGTTTTAAACATGGAATTCGCCCGACGGAGCGTGTCGGGGATTTGATGGCACCTGGGTCAGCGCTCCATACTCGTCCTGAGGTGCGTGTTAGTCGGCTGGTGAAGATGGTGCCAGTCTCACGTACCAGGCCTCCTGTGCACCTCCCTAGCCTTGCACGTCCTGTGCCAGCACCGCTCTCAAGATCTCCAGTACGCCTTCACGGTCTAACCCATCCTGTGCCACCTCCACACCCCAGCCCTCCGGTAGCAGCTCCCCGCACCAGGCTTCCTGTGCGTGTCCTCGGCCCAGTACCACCAGTGCCAGCACCACGCATCAGGCCTACAGTGCGCCTCGCCTGTCCAGCGCTGTTAGAGCCTTCCTTCTCTACAGCGCTGCCGGAGTCTCCCGCCTGTTCAGAACTGCCAGTTAGCATAGAGCTGCCAGTTAGCATAGAGCTGCCAGTTAGCATAGAGCTGCCAGTTAGCATAGAGCTGCCAGTTAGCATAGAGCTGCCAGTCTGCATAGAGCTGCCAGTCTGCAAGGAGCTGCCAGTCTGCAAGGAGCTGCCAGTCTGCAAGGAGCCGCCAGAGCTGCCTGTCTGCAGGATGCCGCCAAAGCTGCCAGTCTGCAAGGAGCCGCCAGAGCTGCCAGTCTGCAAGGAGCCGCCAGAGCTGCCAGTCTGCAAGGAGCCGCCAGAGCTGCCAGTCTGCAAGGAGCCGCCAGAGCTGCCAGTCTGCAAGGAGCCGCCAGAGCTGCCAGTCTGCATGGAGCAGCCAGGGCCGCCAGTCAGCATGGAGCAGCCAGGGCCGCCAGTCAGCATGGAGCAGCCAGGGCCGCCAGTCAGCATGGAGCAGCCAGGGCCGCCAGTCAGCATGGAGCAGCCAGTCAGCATGGAGCAGCCAGTCAGCATGGAGCAGCCAGAGCAGCCAGTCAGCATGGAGCAGCCAGAGCTGCCAGTCAGCATGGAGCAGCCAGTCAGCATGGAGCAGCCAGAGCTGCCAGTCAGCATGGAGCATCCAGTCAGCATGGAGCAGCCAGAGCTGCCAGTCAGCATGGAGCAGCCAGAGCTGTCAGTCAGCATGGAGCAGCCAGTCAGCATGGAGCAGCCAGAGCTGCCAGTCGACCAGACTCTTCCAGATCTGCCAGTCGACCAGACTCTTCCAGATCTGCCAGTCGACCAGACTCTTCCAGATCTGCCAGTCGACCAGACTCTTCCAGATCTGCCAGTCGACCAGACTCTTCCAGATCTGCCAGTCGACCAGACTCTTCCAGATCTGCCAGTCGACCAGGATCTTCCAGATCTGCCAGTCGACCAGGATCTTCCAGATCTGCCAGTCGACCAGGATCTGCCAGTCAGCCAGGATCTGCCGAAACCACCAGCCAGCCAGGATCTGGTAGATTCATCAACCTGCCTGAGCTTCCTCTCACTCCTGAGCTTCCTCTCACTCCTGAGCTTCCTCTCACTCCTGAGCTTCCCCTCAGTCCCGAGCTGCCTCAGTCCCGAGCTGCCCCTCAGTCCCAATCTGCTCCTCAGTCCAGTGGGGTTCTGGGTGAGGACTACTAGGCCATGGTCGGCGGCGAGGGTGGACTATCCAGGGACGCGAGGAGAAGGGGCTAAGACATTGATTGAGTGGGGTCCACGTCCCGCGCCGGAGCCGCCACCATGGACAGACGCCCACCCGGACCCTCCCTATTGTTTTGAGGTGCGTTCGGGAGTCCGCACCTTAGGGGGGGGGTTCTGTCACACCCTGGTCAAAGTATTTTGTGTTTATCTTTATTTATTTGGTCAGGCCAGGGTGTGGCATGGGTTTTTGTATGTGGTGTGTATGTATGGGGATTGTAGCTAGTGGGGTGTTCTAGTTAAGTCTATGGCTGTCTGAAGTGGTTCTCAATCAGAGGCAGGTGTTTATCGTTGTCTCTGATTGGGAACCATATTTAGGCAGCCATATTCTTTGAGTTTGTCGTGGGTGATTGTCCTTAGTGTCATTGTTCTGTGTTAGGTTACACAAGTATAGGCTGTTTCGGTTTTCGTTAAGTTTATTGTTTTGGTTTTGGTAGTGTTTGTGTTTAGTGTGTTACTTCATTAAACATGGATTGCAATAGACACGCCGCATTTTGGTCCGACTCTCCTTCTCACCAAGAAAACCGTTACATTTTGTGTCTGTTGAAAATTAAAGATTACTGACAGAGCCATAAGAAAATATTGCTTTATTTATCTGATCATATTGTAATATATTTGTTAGGTTTTCAGTAGGTTCAATTAGGTTCACTAGACTATATGCGTCATTTAAAAATTTTTCAATGAACATTCGAACAGTCCGGCCCTCGTCTTGTAGCTGATTTTTTTATTTGGCCCTCCGTCCATTTGACTTTGACACCCCTGATTTATATAGATGGTAAACAGAAGGGAGCCTAATATTGACCCTTGTGGGACCCCAATGTTATAGTAAAGAGGGCCGACTGAGTGTCCCCAAAATGAACCTCTTTGACTTCTGTTTGTCAGATAGGAATACATCCAACTAATAACGGCAGTGGACACATTAAGGGAGTAGTAGTTTGGATAGGAGGACCTCAGTGGACACATTAAGGGAGTAGTAGTTTGGATAGGAGGACCTCAGTGGACACATTAAGGGAGTAGTAGTTTAGATAGGAGGACCTCAGTGGACACATTAAGGGAGTAGTAGTTTGGATAGGAGGACCTCAGTGGACACATTCATATGGGATTGATGTTTCAACAATACAGTACATAGAGTATATTTATGATTTGCTATGCCATTCTATGCTCATACTTGGTTCCATTACTGCTCATAAGCCACACTGTTCTGGTTCAATCCGAATGTGGAGTGATCCTGTACCACTGCTGGTTTCCTAATCGTGCCACAGTGGTCAGGTGCCTTCACTTGTTATATGACAGGACAAATACATTAGACTATAATGATGCGAGGGAGGGAGGGCGAGTCTTTTTAATTATAGGTTCATAGTGTTCTCACAGTGGTCAGGTACTTGTTATATGACAGGACAAACACATGTTAGGATATCCGGTGACTTAACCTCTGCTCGCCTCCTCTGAAACCTCGTTGACCTGTTATTGACCTCTTCATGTACATGAGACCTCCTGGCAAAATAAAGGTTGAGTAAATACATAAAAAATGGTCCTTTAGGCCTGTATTCCAATTAAAGCTGCTAACACACTCCCTTTCTGATTGACCAAATGAATCTTTGATCCACCTATTGATCTTTGATCCTCAGAGCCCCTTCGGTCTCAAGACCACATACTGAGTGTCTCGGTGTTTGTCTCGATGTCAGATACATTTGTACTCGGTTCTTGATTCGGTCTCGGCTGTGACCAGCAGAGTAAAAAAGTCCTAATTATCAGCTTCCATTCAGTCAGCGCATAAAACCTCTTCACCAGGCCAAATACATACACTCCTTACTTGAAACATTAATATCTTAACAGTCTTTATATCTATTATAGACATGTTTGCGCAGTGGCGAACTTATAGGCCTTCAGTGTGTGACAGGTTTGTGATTCCCGGAAGGACAGCAACCATAATACCAGCGCACTCATGTAGGAGTGCACTTTCTGTAAAACACAAAGGGCCAGTGGTGTAGTGGAGGGTATACGCAGGTATAAGCCGTGTACAAAAAATGAATTCAGTGGGCATTGCTTATACTCAGTGGCGATTTTAGCATGTTGCCTATACAATTGCAAAGCACAGGAAATATATTCACATGCGCGGCGCAGACAGCCTAGTTTCATAGTTTCAGCGGAACATCATCTGCAGACAGCAAGAGTGTGCAGCTCTCAGCTTGTTTTGGCATGGAGCAGCTCACAGAGGAATGACATCGGTAGCCGGTCGGGTAGGAAAGATGTTTCCACTTATGATGTCTATCAGTAAATTCTAACTAAGGCAACAATGGGTAAGCAAACCAGGTGTTGAAAAGGTTTAGTTCAAAGTGTTGGTTAGTAGGCTATTGGCGATGCACAATTGTCATCATACGCTGTTTGCATAAGGTGCGTAGACATGGATGGGCCTGGGTGGACAGAGGCCCACCCACTGGGGAGCAAGGCCCTAACAGGCCTACTCAATCAGATTGATGTGGGTTAACCATTGTTGTGGACTTAGACCATCACATTTTTGCATTTTTTTCTATAAAAAGAAAGTGTGATTTTGAGAGTGAAAATCTGACATATTTATAGGAAAATAAGATAGGAAAACAAGATTTTTCACACAGGGTGCCTTTCCCTCGCTGAGCGGTCCATTTGGGAACTTTTGGGCAAAATTAGAGTATACCCACTTATATAGACAGGCACACACCTGTCCCACAGTTGGCAGTGCATGTTAGAGCAAAAACCAAGTCATGAGGTCAAAGAGAGTGTCCGTAGAGCTCAGAGACTGGATTGTGTCGAGGCAAAGATCTGGGGAAGGGTACCAAAAAATGTCTGCAGCATTGAAGGTCCCCAAGAACACAGTGGCCTCCATCATTCTTAAATGGAAGAAGTTTGGAACAACCAAGCCTCTTCCTAGAGCTGGCCACCTGGCCAAACTGAGCAATCGGGGGGAGAAGAGGGACTGGGAGACTAGTCAGGATCGAGGCAAAGATGAACGGAGCAAAGTACACGGAGATCCTTGATGAAAACCTGATCCAGAGCGTTTGGGACCTCATACTGGGGTGAAGGTTCGCCTTCCAACAGGACAACAACCCTAAGCACACAGCCAAGACAACGCAGGAGTGGCTTTGGGGCAAGTCTCTGAATGTCCTTGAGTGGCCAAGCCCGAGCTCGGCCTTGAACCCAATCGAACATCTCTGGAGAGACTTGAAAATAGCTGTGCAGCAACGCTCCCCATCCAACCTGACAGAGCTTGAGAGGATCTGTAGAGAAGAATGGGGGAAACTATCCAAATACAGTTGTGCTAAGCTTGTAGAGTCATACCCAAGAAGACTCAAGGCTGTAATTGCTGCCAAAGGTGCTTCAACAAAGTACTGAGTAAAGGGTCTCAATCCTTATGTAAATGTGATATTTTTTGCTATATATGTAAATTACCAAACTTTTCTAAAAACCTGTTTTTGCTTTGTTGTTATGGGGTATTTTGTGTCGATTGATGAGGGGAAAAAACAATTTAATTTTAGAATAAGGCTGTATCCTAACAAAATGTGGAAAAAGTCAAGGGGTCTGAATACTTTCCGAAGGCACTTTATATCCAGGTCACAGAGTCATGATATAGCCACCAATGTTCCACTACTCCACTGGCGAAAACAGGATAGACGAGTGTGTGTGTGTGGGGGGGGGTCAACTCCTGTCATTTCTTCTGTTATTCTGTCCCCAGCTCATTTATCTGTTATGTGACAAAGGCTTTTCCCCTGCTGTTTGGTTGTTCCTGACAGACAGAAAGAAAATATGTGTGTGTGCCCACCACAACCTCCTGTCCTCTCCTTCTCTACAGGGACCATGTCAACTCATGTACACACACACACACACACACACACACACGTACTGTACAGGTCAACCCCTGTCCCATGTCTGTTCTCATGTCTTCCTGCAGAACATGTTTCTGTTATGTAACAAAAGCCTTTGTTCCCAAATTGTTGTTCCTAACAGATACAGCAGAAAGAAAGGAAAGACTTGTGTGTGTGTTTATCATGCCCTGCTGTCCTCTCCTTCTCCACAGGGACCAGGTCAACTCCTGTCCTTCTTCTATTCTCCTTTACCACACACACACACACACACACACACACACACACACACACACACACACACACACACACATACAACAGTTTTTATGTGGGTCAAGTTATTGCACAATCATCAATAATCCCTGTAGTACTGTATAAACAGGCACAGCGGGAAAAGTATTGGAGACAGAGATACAAATATTTCAGCTAAGAGTCATCAGTTTGTTTGCTCTTTCATTAATCTGTTTTAGATTAGAACATTCTAACAGTTCCGTTCCAGAATCTCTCAGTTCAGTAAGGGTTGACTTGTCAGCCGTTTGTGATTAATCGCATAATCCAAAGGGTGTATTTATTCCCGGCTGGGTTGAGGATTGGAAAGCTTCTGAGAGACATGTTGGTCAGGTTGGAGAGAAAGGTGTCTGCGTTCTTTGCTGGGTTGCAGAATGAGAAAGCTTGGTTGGTGACAGGCAGACGGTTTTAGGCCTAGTGGCACCAGCAGTAACTTGAGCAGCGTAACTGGGAGCCCCATAGACGCCAGCCAGATGTGATGCTTGGCATCTGGAGAGGGTTTACTATGACAGAGATGGAGAGGACCCTTGGGAGGCCTGAACACAAACACAGGCATTTTGTTTACCGCCCCAACAGATCCATAGACGACGCAATCTTAATTGCACTCCACACTTCCCTCACCCACCTAGATAAGAGGAATAGCTATGTGAGAATGCTGGTCATTGACTACAGCTCAGCGTTCAACAACATTGTCCCCTCCAAGCTCGTCACCCAGTTTAGGATCCTGGAACACTTCCATCTGCAACTGGATCCGAGACTGAAACCTGATGGGCCAACCCCAGATAGTGAGGGTAGGTAACATCACCTCTGTCACGCTGATCCTTAACACGGGGTCCCCACAAGGGGTTTGTGCTTAGTCCCCTCCTGTACTCCCTGTTCAACCTCAACTCCGTGGCCACACAGGACTCCAACACCATCATCAAGTTTGCTGATGACACGAAGAAGATGAGACAGGGAGGAGGTCAGTGTCTGTGTGGTGCCGGGAAAACAACTTCTCCCTAAAATATTATTTTGAGACAACAGGAGTCATGGAACCTGGTGGAATCTGGCTACTCCAGAGGTCAATTCTAAAGGTCAAAGGTAATACATTTTTGTTTTGTTTAATCTGCTGCTCACTCAGTTTAGCTGCACTGCTGACACACACGCACACGCAGACACATATACACGCAGACACACACACTCACACACACACACACACACACACACACACACACACACACACACACACACACACACACACACACACACACACACACACACACACACGCACACATACACACACACACACACACACACACACACACACACACACACACACACACTGCTGACGGTGACTTTCCAACTCCTCCCCAGCGCTTTGACTCAGAGCATCTGAACATGGGAATGGGAAGTTGGGGGCTGGAGTTTTCCAGAAAGGATTTTTTGGGTGGCCTCCAAAAGCTTTGTGCAAGAAAATAAAAATTCCCTGCTGCTGCTCTTTTTGACTGCTGCAGTAATCGACAGCATCTTGTTTTTTGCCCAAAAATGTTTTCAAGTTCATTCAGGAAAATGTATGTATTAGGTTTAACCATTTATAAAATAATTAACGACGGATTGTGTTAGTCTTGGGGATCACTCACTCTCCATTAGTGATGCTCCTTGCAAGATGTATGCATTGACCCTGTGAGACCCAAGCATAGATCCAAATGAGGAAAAAAAAAATTAACTTCAGAAATACTTGTAATAGGTGTCACGTTCTGACCTTAGTTCCTTTTTTATGTCTTTATTTTAGTTGGTCAGGGCGTTAGTTGGAGTGGGCATTCTATGTTGTTTTTCTATGTTTTGTTCTGTTATATTTCTATGTGTTTGGCCTAGTATGGTTCTCAATCAGAGGCAGGTGTCAGTCGTTGTCTATGATTGGGAGCCATATTTAGGTAGCCAGTTTTCTATTGTGTTTTGTGGGTGGTTGTATCCTGTGTTAGTACCATACGGGACTGTTTCGGTTGTACTTTTGATATTTTGTTCAGTGTTCTGTTGATTTATTAAATATATCATTATGGACACTTACCATGCTGCACATTGGTCTGATCCTTGCTACTCCTCCTCTGAAGAAGAGGAATTCCGTTACAGAATCACCCACCAAAAAAGGACCAAGCAGCGTGGTAACGGGCAGCAGATATTTCAAGACTCAAGGACATGGGAGGAGATTTTGGAAGGCAAGGGACCCTGGGCACAGACTGGGGAATATCGCCGGCCCAAGGCAGAGCTGGAGGCAGCTAAAGCTGAGCGGCGGTGGTATGAAGAGGCTGCACCGCAGCGTGGCTGGGATGAGAGGTAGCCCCAAACATTTATTGCGGGGTGGTCAGGTAGGAGACCTAAGCCAACTCCCTGTGCTTACCGTGGAGAGAGGTGGACCGGGCAGGCACCGTGTTATGCCGTGAGGCGCACGGTGTCCCCGGTGCACAGGCATAGCCCGGTGCGTTACAGCGCAGCGCCTCGTATCGGCCGGGCTAGAGTGGGCATCGAGCCAGGTGCCATGAAGCCGGCTCAGCGCATCTGGTCTCCAGTGCGTGTCCTCGGGCCGGGGTACCAGCACAGCCCAGTGCGGTCTTTTCCACCTCGTGGCACTGGCCTGGCTACGGGGAGCATTCAACCAGGTAGGGTTGTGCAGGCTCGGTGCTCGAGACCTTAAGTGCGCCTCCACGGTCCGGTCTATCCGGTGCCTCTTCCACGCACCAGCCCTCCGGTGGCAGCCCCCTGCACCAGGCTGTCTCTCCGTTTCCTCCCTACAGGTGCTCCCGTCTGTCCTGAGCTGCCGGAGTCTCCCGTCTGTCCTGAGCTGCCGGAGTCTCCCGTCTGTCCTGAGCTGCCGGAGTCTCCCGTCTGTCCTGAGCTGCCGGAGTCTCCCGTCTGTCCTGAGCTGCCGGAGTCTCCCGTCTGTCCTGAGCTGCCGGAGTCGCCCGCCTGTCCTGAGCTGCCGGAGTCAGTGCCGGTGCCGCCGGAATCTCCCGTCCATTCGGGACCCGTTGCTAGGGTCCCCAATCCGGGGTCGGTGGGAGGGTCGCCACTCCTAAGGTGCCACATAAGTGGGCCGAGACTATGGTGGAGTGGGGTACACGTCCCGCTCCAGAGTCGCCACCACGGTAAATGCCCACCCAGACCCTCCCCTATAGGTTCAGGTCTTGCGGCCAGAGTCCGCACCTTTGGGGGGGGGGGGGGGAGTACTGTCACGTTCTGAGTTCCGTTAGTTCCTTTTTTATGTCTTTATTTTAGTTGGTCAGGCCATTAGTTGGGGTGGGCATTCTACGTTTTGTTTTCTATGTTTTTCTATGTTTTGTTCTGTTATATTTCTATGTGTTTGGCCTAGTATGGTTCTCAATCAGTGACAGGTGTCAGTCGTTGTCTATGATTGGGAGCCATATTTAGGTAGCCAGTTTTCGATTGTGTTTTGTGAGTGGTTGTATCCTGTGTTAGTGTTTGCACCATACGGGACTGTTTCGGTTGTTTGTACTTTTGTTATTTTGTTCAGTGTTCTGTTGATTTATTAAATATATAATTATGGACACTTACCACGCTGCACATTGGTCTGATCCTTGCTACTCCTCCTCTGAAGAAGAGGAATTCCATTACAATAGGCCTCTGTAATAGGCCTCTGTTTATAAAAAATAAAAATGTATTTGAAATTTGTAGAACAATTTTCTGGAAATGTTGCAAAAATGAAACATTGGGCTTCAATTTTACCTTTATTTAACTAGGCAAGTCAATCAAGAACAAATTCTTATTTTCAATGATGGCCTACAAACAGTGGGTTAATTGCCTGTTCAGGGGCAGAACAACAGATTTTATACCTTGTCAGCTCAGAGATTTGAACTTGCAACCTTGCGGTTACTAGTCCAACACTTACCACTAGGCTACCCTGCCGCCCCAATAGGACACATCTGTGGTAAGAACTGTTATTCTATTAAAATCATCTCAAAATGGTGCAAAAGCTTTACATGTAATGGAAAATAGTGTCTAATGGTATATAAAGCTGAAATTAAGTCCTAATTTGATTAAACAGGCCCCCAAATAAATATGTACAATGCATCCGGAAAGTATTCAGACCCCTTGACTTTACAACCTTATTCTAAAATGGATTAAATATTTTTTCCCCCTCATCAATCTACACACAATACCCCATAAAGACAAAGCAAAAACAGGTTTTTTGACATTTTTGCAAATGTATTAAACATAAAAAAAAAAAAACGAGTTCAATCATGGTTTCATTGTTTCTCATGGTCTGAGAGTCCTTTAGGTGCCTTTTGGCAAACTCCACACGGGTTGTCATGTGCCTTTTACTGAGGAGTGGCTTCCGTCTGGCCACTCCACCATAAAGGCCTGATTGGTGTACATATTACCTCAATTACCTCGACACCGGTGCCCCCACACGTTGACTCTGTACCGGTGCCTCCTGTATATAGCCCCGCTATTGTTTAATATACTGCTGCTCTTTAATTATTTGTTGTATTCGGCGCATGTGACAAATAAAATTTGATATGATTTGGTGGAGTGCTGCAGAGATGGTTGTCCTTCTGAAGCTCTCTCAGAGTGGTGTAAAGTCCTTAAGTAAATATATTTTTGGGGGTATCTGTACTTTCCTTTACTATTTACATTTTTGACAACTTTTACTTTTACTTCACTACATTCCTAAAGAAAATAATGTATTTTTTACTCCATACATTTCCCCTGACACCCAAAAGTACTCGTTACATTTTGACAGGAAAATGGTCCAATTCACGCACTTACCAAGAAAACATCCTTGTTCACCCCTACTACCTCTGATCCGGCGGACTCACTAAACACAAATGCTTTGTTTTTAAATTAATGTCTGAGTGTTGGAGTGTGCCCTTGGCTATCCGTAAATAAAATTAAAAACAAGAAAATTGTGCCGTCTGGTTTGCCTAATATAAGGAATTTGAAAATGGTTAATAGTTTTACTTTTGAAGTATATTTGAGCAATTCCATTTACTTTTGATACATAAGTAAATGTAAAACCACATGTTTTATTTATTTTTATTTTATTTTACCTTTATTTAACTAGGCAAGTCAGGTTTGTTCCGAAATGTTTCGGCTGGGAAGCATGCGGAAGCTTTTTGTCATTCTCACTCAGACATCATATGGCATAATAAGTCATGGCAAAATGGATAGAACTGCAAGAAATTAGCTGTAAAAATGAAGAAAAACAATTTCTCTGCCCAACGTCAAAACTAGTAGAATTGCAATGTGTTATACATTTTGTTTTTATCCTCTCCACCCAATGACAAAATGTTTCGAATTGCAGAAAACTTGCTTTAAAATTGCAACATTTTCTCTATGCCCCATGGCAGATGTGTAGAATTGCAGAAAATGAAGGGACAGATTAACATTTATTGGAGGGGCTGGTCCAACTCAAGGTGTCATAAAAAAAATACCCTCCCTTCCCTAATGTTAGAAATATTTTCACATGACACTCCCCCCTCGTAAATTTCCATCTGCCCCCCTTGTACAGTAAAATAAATGTAACACCCTCCCCCTCATAGAATTAACTCAAAATAATGTCACGATCAAAAATACAACCGCAGCGACGCTGTGTTTGTAAACGTGGATATTGACTTTGACACTTCGGCATGCATTTGTGGCACAGTCGATGCCACGCAGGGCTATGGGCCAGAAGGTTGTGGGGTTGCCGACCACCACAGAGGAGCTCACTCTCCCTGCCTGTTTCAGAGACGGCTGCAGACAATGATCAGCTAGGGGGAAATCAGATTTTCGAAATTTTGATGCCATATTTATAATTCTATAAAACATATGCAACACATTTTTAACCAACAGGTTTCTGTGCCAACACAACCAATAAACAAAGCACACCGACTTCAGGCACTTGAATATCATGGTTTGCATTTTCAACACAACAATAATAGACTATGTCAATCTCAACATACAGAAAATACATCCCTCCCTACCTTGTAGGCTTACCCAGTACAGAAGGCTTGGCTTGACAATCTCCGAATGTCATTAAACGATTTGGTGTTTTGTTGAAGATATATCTTGCCATTCATTAATTGGCCACTGCACAGTTTGGATTGATAGATTTTATTTGTCAGTAAAAAATGTTTTTGAAAATGTTTTAAAGTGACTGGGATTGCACAATAAAGTTGAGAACTTATTTCCATCGTGGTTCCTATTTTTTACGTAAATACATATACAATTATTACAGAGATAGAGATGAAAAAATGCTATGAGTTTGATGGGTGAGTTGAAGTACAATTCTTACAAGCTTGTTTGGCTGGTAGCTTATTATTTAGATGTTTGGGGCTGCTGGTGAGCCATGATGTTTTGGGGCTGCTGGTGAGCCATGATGTTTTGGGGCTGCTTGTGAGCCATGATGTTTTGGGGCTGCTGGTGAGCCATGATGTTTGGGGGCTGCTGGTGAGCCATGATGTTTGGGGCTGCTTGTGAGCCATGATGTTTTGGGGCTGCTGGTGAGCCATGATGTTTGGGGCTGCTGGTGAGCCATGATGTTTTGGGGCTGCTGGTGAACTATGATGTTTGGGGCTGCTGGTGAGCCATGATGTTTGGGGCTGCTTGTGAGCCATGATGTTTGGGGCTGCTGGTGAGCCATGATGTTTGGGGCTGCTGGTGAGCCATGATGTTTGGGACTGCTGGTGAACCATGATGTTTTGGGGCTGCTGGTGAGCCATGATGTTTGGGGCTGCTGGTGAGCCATGATGTTTGGGGCTGCTGGTGAGCCATGATGTTTGGGACTGCTGGTGAACCATGATGTTTTGGGGCTGCTGGTGAGCCATGATGTGCAGACATGATCAAAGTGACTGGACCAGAGCACTAGCTCGGTTTCCACCCAATTGGTGACACATTTTAGTGAGCCTGTGGATCCAGAAATACTCCCTTTGAAGAAGTTTCCTCTCAATATTGGCTAAACGACACACATTTCCATCCTTAAAAACCGCCTATAACAAATGACAAAAACACTATTCCTTCGATGTGTAGCATATGCAAAACGTTATAGCCAATTTTTTTTGTTTTGTTTTTTTAGGCTACTTTTCCAAAACAACAATTGTCCACCTCACGGTTCAGCTGTCAGAGATTTGATCACAAACTGTATCAGAGCATTGCATGCATAGGCCTATAGGCTTAGGTGTCCACAGTGTGATATTAACATTTGAATAAATACATATAGCCTATATAAAGGAAGAGAAGCTTAGGCCTAACCCCAGAGAGATAGGGATATGCCAGTGGCATGCTACCACACCGACATGCATTTCTTTATGTCAGATGGCCACTGCGGCTGTCATACAGATGTCGACGTATAGAAGGAGGCTAATTTGTTACATCTTCAGTCAGAATATTGTGTATAAAGATCAGCAGTATAATGTTAGATTATGGGAGTAAATCTGGTCGGCCTTCCTCACCTCAAGCTCAACGGTCAGTTGCAGTGCCGGGGCGCACTGCCTTTAGATCATAGGCCTGTAGTAGCTAAAGCTTATGTGAGCGGAGCAAGTATTTTTTAAGTTGCTCTACAGCGGAAAGGTAGAATAAACGAGTCAGGAGCAGGTTTTCTTACATTGAACAAAGTTCTTTGTTGAGGAATGTTTTTCTTCTCAAACAATCCTAACACAGAGTCAAGGATGATCTCACAAGGATAACACAAATCTTCTTCTTTACAGGGATAAGGAACACAATGTCTCCCCCACTGCCGGTTCCCTCCTCTCTCTCATAGGGGGGAAGAAAATAGGTGATTAGTACCGTAAGCTGTGTTTAACTGCCTCTGATCACCTTGACTCACATGCCGGGCTGGGCTACTATACGTGGGACCAGCCTGCCTCCTGGTGGTCCTTCCACATACCTCACCCCTCAGGACTGGACCGGAGGGCCGTGCGAGGGCCCACTTAATGGTTAGGGCCTCTTTCTCTACGGTAGCATATCTCTGTTCCCAATCACAGAACTTCCTACTTATGAAGAGAATAGGCCTCTCTGCTTCACCTTCACCCTGAGCTTGGACGGCCCTGAGCTCTGTATCTGAGGCGTCTACCTGCACAATGAACTCTTGGGAGAAGTCGGGAGCATGCAGGACGGGATCAAAGCACAGGCTGGAAGGCATCTTTCGTCTCTTCCTTCCACGCTATACGGGTAGGCAGATTTTTCTTTATGAAATCTGTGAGGGGGTGGCAATGGTTGCATATCCAGGGATGAAACTGCGATAATATCCCGTTATTCCCAAGACGGGTCAGACGTCCCGTTTCGTCTGGGGCCGAGGCCAATCCCGAATTGACCTGGTTCTGCCTGTGGACATATTTTTTCGTTCCCCACAGTGCATCCCAGGTATTGCGCTTCAGACAGACCCAGGCACCATTTTATGGGATTGACTGCCAGCCCTGTAGCATCCAAGCCCACAAGCACTGCCCGCAGTGGCTATCCCAGTCCTTGCAGTGGATGACCATATCGTCTATATACGCTGCTGCGTACTCTTGATGGGGCAGTAGAATGGCATCCATGAGGCGTTGGAAAGTAGCCGCAGTGAAGGGCATCCTCACATACTGAAAAAGCCCCTCCTGTGTGGCGAAGGCAGTCTTTGTGCGGCACTTGCCAATATCCCTTCATCAGATCCAGGGTGGTGATAAACTTGGCCCTTCCCAAGCACTCCAAGAGTTCATCCACGTGGGGCATGGGATACGCGTCGAATGTAGAGATGGCGTTTACGCCCCTAAAGTCGTTGCAGAGCCTCATACTACCATCAGGTTTGGGTACCAGGACTATGGAACTGGACCACTACTTGTAGATGGATCGATCACCCTCATCCTCAGCATCTCCCTTACCTCGTTCTTAGCGATGACTCGGCGGGCCTCAGGAATCCAGAAAGGCCAGATATGCACATTCTTGCCTGGTTCGGTGTGGATATGGTGAAACAGGACATCTGTTTGTCCTGGGAAGGGAGAGAATACATTGCCGAATTACATAATCAGCGTGTCTAGCTGTCTCGACTGTTCCTGCAGGAGAGTTCGGCCATGGCGTACCTGTAGCGGGGCCTCCTCTTTTTCCTTGTCCTCCACTGCCATCAAAGCCACTCTCTTGTACTTCTTCAGCAGGTTGATCTGATAGAGTTGGACCTTCTTCCTCCTGTCAAGTTGCTTGATGTGGTAATTGACCGGTGAGACCCTCTCCGTTACCCCGTAGGGCCCCCTCCACTGTGCCAGCAATTGGTATTCGGACATGGGCACGAGTACCATAACTTTCTCTCTCACGGTGAACTCCCTGGGTGTCGTTGACTTATTGTAGGCACGACCTTGAGTCTGTTGCGCCTTCTCCATATGCTCCTTTCCTATGGGCCAGAATGCCGACAGTCGGTCCCGCATCAGGATAACATGTTCTGTCGTCGACCGGCGAGGGGTCCCACCCCGGAAGCGGTCCCATGAGGTCCATAGCTATGCATTCGAAGCAGGTCTCTATAATGGGAAGAGGAATCAAAGGATTACGCAGGTGTGGCCATGGGGCCATACGCTGACATTGATCACACATCCTACAATACCTGGCCACATCTCGGGTGACACGGGGCCAATAGAACCTCTGCATGATTCTGTCAATCATTTTGTCCTCCTAGGACATGGGAATGGGCTAGCTGTAGGACAGTATCCCTGTACTGTATGGTCTACGCACCATTCGTAATTCCTGTTTTTCCCCCCTTCGTTGCACGACCCAATACAAGAGCATGCCTGACTGCTTAGTAGGGAAGAGAGGGCTCACCTGACCCGTCTACATTTCTCCTGTTGATCACCTTCACCTTCCTCGTGGCGTCCCGTAGGTCTGGGTCTCGATGCTGAGCAGTGGAGAACTGTCCCTTTAATTCTTGGGGCAAGTCGACCTCTGTAGAGGGGTGTGGAGGTTGTTCCCCATCCCCATTGGGGTGTGCCCGAGGAGAATCCCTTTCATGTTCCCTCCTCTGACTGGGCTTCAAACATATCCCGTAGCCTATGGTCGCGCCTTCCTTCCTCCGTCATGTACAACCCTTCGCAGGTGTTTTCATCTGAGGTTTCCTGGAATAGCTGTCGGAGGCGTTGGGTCAGAGGTCGAGGCCGAGGCTACGTTTCCTCGGGCTTGGACTTGGGTTTTTTCTTTCTCTGCTTTCCTGCCCCCCCTGTGGTGGGCCGGACCTCGGCGTGTGATAGAGAGACCTGGTCCCCTTTGTTCGGTGCGTAAAGTTGTCTGCCGAAGCTCCTTATACAGGAGACAGTCTCTCCCGATCAATAATGGCACCTTCAGCTGGGGTACTTTCCCTGCCTGACTGTACACCTTCCTTTCGGGGTGAGAATGGACAGACTCACAGTGGGGTAATAGTGGGTGTCTCCATGGATACAGGATACGGCTACTTTGTCTGGTAGTAGTGTTGCTGTGGTCACCATCTGCTCCTCCACTGATATAACCATACTTACTGAGTCGAGAATGGCTACCACGCCTTGTCCTTCTATTTGAACATGAATCTCTGGGGCTGGGGCTATTTCTGCTAACCAACAGGGGCAATCCTGCCCTCTCGAACAGGGATGTGTGGGGACGGGCAGCGATGACTCGATGGCCATGGACTCGTCCTTTCTGGGACCTTGTGGGGCGTAATGGTCCGGAGACTGGCAATTATAGCACCAACACTGTTGTGTGGGTGAGGACTTCTCTTCACATCTGGAGTGGTTTCGGTTGTGCCGGGGTTAATCGGGGAAAGGTCTTGGCAGAGTCCTTCCGGTCCTCCTTGTCCCCTTTTAACAACTCCCATGTAGATCGGTACGTTTCCACGGCCTGGGCTATGTCGTCTGCGCCGAGGGGTTTGTTTTCCCCACAACCCTTTTCAAGTCCATGGGTATTTCCCTTAAAATGTTGAGAGTCTCTACAACATGTTCTACTCCCTTTCCGGGTTCCAGCGACTGTTTTGTTAGTCGTACGAGTGCGAAGATCTGGGCCCGCACGGGTTCGTCGGCCATATAGGCCCATTGATGGAACTTCACGGCTCTATCTCGGGCGGTCAGCTGGTACCGGGACAGAATCTCGGTTTTTAGTCACCCATAGTCAGCAGCGTCGTGGGGTTCCAGGTCACAGTAGGCTTCCTGGGCTATCCCGGGTCAAAAGAGGGGCTAACGCGCTCGCCCATTCTGTTAGGGGCCACTCTTCCAAGGTGGCCGTCCTTTCGAAAGGCATGATAAAAGCCTCAATTTCATTCTCCTTTGAGAGGCGAGGTAAGGCGGCTTCACTCTCAGTTCTTCTCGCCTGTTCAGCTGTTGTTGCATGAGTTCTATGGTTGTCTGCTGTGCCGTGATCAAATGCGTTATCCATCTTTCTTGTATGGTTCCTCTGTGACTACAGGTAGATCTTCATTTTCCTTACATTTTTTGTTCCTTACATTTTCCTTACTTATACTCGTGTAACTCGTCCACCTAATGCCCGCATTCTCTACCAATGTATTTAGGTTGCTCTACGGCGGAGAGGTAGAATAAACGAGTCAGGAGCAGGTTTTCTTACTTTGAACAAACTTTTTTTTTCTTCTCAAACAATCTCACACAATCAGGAATGATCTCACAAGGATAACACAGATCTTCTTCTTTTCTTCTTCTTTAATAAGGAACACAAGGTGAGTAACTTTTAACTATAACATAAATCACGGGTGTGTCACTGCCACAACTATCCGTTCGCGGAGAGCTCCTTTCAGGAGGTGGTGCGGATCCGTGGTTGCCATTCCCAAGAGGTAGTTTGCCCTCTTCTTCTCCCTTTCGGTCAGGTAAATCCTCTCCTTTGGAGAATCAATCACTTTTTTCCCCTCCAGTCTCCCCCACTGCCGGTTCTCTCCTCTCTCTCGTAGGGGGAAGAAAATAGGTGATTAGTACCATCAGCTGTGCCTTAACTGTCTCTGGTCACCTTTACTCACATGCCGGGCTGGGCTACTATACGTGGGACCAGCCTGCCCCCTGGTGGTCCTTCCACACTTAATAATAACCACGCCATACCAAATGTTCACAAAAGTTTCTGAACTTTATTAGGGTAATATTAGAAGTAAGTCAAGCCATTGTTAATTGAGAAAATATGAGCAGAAGAGCAAGTGTGCATCACCCTCCCTGTGCCCAATAAACAACCACACAACCCTCCCCAAAGCAAAAACAAAAGTTTGATAACCCCTATCTTGGACCACCCCTCCCCCAAGTACATTTCAATCTTTCCCTAACTTTAAAACGTGTCCATCAATATATGATTGTAGCCCAATGTTGCGTTCTTGTGACACTTACAAAACTACCTCTAGCTCTGGCTCAGAAGGTTTGTTTCTCATGTTTAGTTGCTCTACATAATCACAGTACATCGGAAACATATTTTAAGTCACGTACTTGCACGCATGGTTTAAATCATATGCTTGTGTAGGGGACCAGTGTGGTCTCAGATGGGTGTACCGTTTTCTAATGTTTCAGAGGCTACTGATTCCACAATAAACATACTGACACAGAACAAATACTAATAAGAGGTACATCTGGGTCTACGGACCAGTACGACCAGTGCGCGGGACCAGTTGCTCTGAATAAGAGCGTCTGCTAAGTGACTAGAATGTAAATGTAAACATTGAAGGAGATGCACTATGTAGTGTGCGCCATGAGTTTTGAGTTTAGGACCTGTACAGGATGCGGTTTAGGAAACGTTTCTTCTTTACAATGTTGGTTTTCACGGGGTTAATTCAGTGCTTTTCAAACGTATCCTCTGGGACCCCCGGACGTTTCACATTTTTGTTGTATCCCTGAACTAGTCTCCAAAAACACCCTCCATCCTGAACCAACTGGTTTCACTTAATTTGCATGAACTGTTTTCGTTACATTTATTTGACAGGGATAAGGCACATCGATCAACTTTCCTGTAAATGTGCCAGATTTAGCCAGATAGCTAAATCTGCTAAAAACAGGTCATTTTTCATAAAATAATACTATATGTTCTGAATGACTTGCCTGGTTTAAATAAAGGTATACTAGTATCAGTTTAATTGCGCTTATCATGAGTGATTTAAAGTTGGTGGTTGGATATTTTCTTACCCAACATGCACCTGGTTATAATTGTGCAATCATCCACAGATAATTGAACCAAGGAAGGAGAGAAAGAAACTTGAACACGCTTCCAAGTGAGTTATTTACACAGTATAATACATTCCAACATCCAGAGAGTGCAGAAACATCTAGAAATACCTATTATCCTATTTCTCCTTTTAAGGGGAGTGGTCAGCGTGAGAAGAAATAGCTGAGGTAGATCTCCCTGGGATTCACTTTTCTGTGCTGAGGGGGAATAACGCCAGGAGTAGAGGATGAGAGTTGGAGAAGTGAAGTACTGATGTAGAGGAAAGAGAGTGAGAGGATAAGGGCAGGGAGAAATGAGAGGGAGGGGAGAATGGCAGATGAGAGAGAAGTACGTGATAGAGAGAAAAAAAAGAGAGAAAGAGGAGAGAAGAGCAGAGAGAAAGGAGAGGGAGGAGGAAAATCACTCATTAAATCAAGCCAGGACAGCTTAGTTAGTTCACAGACTTATCCTCCCTCCTTCCCTTTCATCCCTGTTCATCTCACGTCCCACTTCCCCACTTCCCCCCTCCCTTCCTCTCATTCTCTCCCTTTCAGTTCTCTCCCCTGCATCTCTCCCGTTTCCAACCCTTTCATCCACGCTTATTTCCTCCTCTTTCTCTTCTATCCCCCTTCTCCCCTCCCCTCACAGAGAAAAAAGAGAGGGAGAGGAGAAGAGCAGAACAGAGAAGTACGTGATAGAGAGAAAAGAGAGGTTAGAGAGGAGAAGACCAGAGAGAAGTACGTGATAGAGAGAAAAGAGTGGGAGAGAGGAGAAGACCAGAGAGAAGTACGTGATAGAGAGAAAAGAGAGGGAGAGAGGAGAAGACCAGAGAGAAGTACGTGATAGAGAGAAAAGAGTGGGAGAGAGGAGAAGACCAGAGAGAAGTACGTGATAGAGAGAAAAGAGTGGGAGAGAGGAGAAGACCAGAGAGAAGTACGTGATAGAGAGAAAAGAGTGGGAGAGAGGAGAAGACCAGAGAGAAGTACGTGATAGAGAGAAAAGAGTGGGAGAGAGGAGAAGACCAGAGAGAAGTACGTGATAGAAAGAAAAGAGTGGGAGAGAGGAGAAGACCAGAGAGAAGTATGTGATAGAAAGAAAAGATTGGGAGAGGGGAGAAGAGCAGAGGGAAAGGAGAGGGAGGAGGAGAAAGTGAAAATCACTCATTAAATCAAGCCAGGACAGCTTAGTTAGTTCACAGACTTACCCCCCCCCCCTCCTTCCCTTTCATCCCCTGTTCATCTTACATCCCACTTCCCCACTTCCCCCCTCCCTTCCTCTCATTCTCTCCCTTTCAGTTCTCTCCCCTGCATCTCTCCCGTTTCCAACCCTTTCATCCACGCTTATTTCCTTATGTCCTCCTCTTTCCCTTCTATACCCCTTCTCCCCTCCCCTCACAGTGTGCTCCCCCCCTCCATCCCAGTGTTTACGTGAAGTGATCTCTTGGCAGCGAGACTCAGCTCACTGATTTACACCAGCAGATGGAGGGAGCAGATCTCTCTCTCTCTCTCCTTCTGTTGCTCGCTCTGTCTTGCTCTCCTTACACCGAGTGTGTTCCCTCATGCCCCATTTGGACTGGGCACACTAACCTGGTCTGCATCTCTGCTGTGAGTGTGCGAGTTTGAGTGTGAGCGTGAGAAGTAGCTGTGCAGACTACAGGACTTAGCTGAGTGGACTCACTCACTCCATAAAGGGCTTTATTCATCTACAGCTGACTATCTACGTACAGGTATAGATTGTTTTTTAAATATTTTATTATACCTTTACTATACCAGGCAAGTCAGTCAGTGTGTGCTTAATGTGCGTTTGTGGTCTCTCTAAGTCTTCAAAAGGTGTGAATTTATTGCTACTGTCTCTAGAACGGTTTGTTAGTCACAAAGTGTGACAATTGTTTATACTCTCGTTGCTCTTTGTTGTGTCGAAAAGTTCTGTCCGGTAGCGAGTGTGTTTGTGTTCAATAGGTATTTGTCATCAAAAGGTATTGTGTATTTGCTACTGTCTCCATGTCTTGGAGTGTCGAAGAGAATGTGTGCTATGTCTCACGGCTTGCTCTGCCAAGTATTGAATAAAGCTAGATAATGTGTGTGTTGTACAGTAGGTTCTCTCAGTCTCCTTAAGTGCTCTGCTCTGGTTGCTGTCATTTATCTGTAAAGTATTCAATCAATCCGCTTGAACAATCTGAATGTGTGCCTTCTGCGAATTTGAGCCTTCTGTGCATTTGTATTGTCAAGGGTTGCATTTATAGTCTGAAGTCAATCTGACGTCTTCAACAATAGATTAAACGAACTAAGTAAAATGCACATATGGAAAATGATCTTACTTTGTGCAGAGCAAATACTCCTGCATGTGACTATTTTCACATATAGTCCCCTCTTCAAAATAACCGATCTCAGTCCTCTTTAAAGTGAACTCTTGGGTTAAAGGAGAAGCAAAATAACTCAGTTCTCTTTGTATTCACGCTGCCCATGCCTTTGAATGAGGACCCCAACTCTTTTGCCATTTCACTTCACCTATTTTGTGGTCGGAGTCCTCTTTGCATTCACATTACTATGTTTTTAGAAAGGAACCAAGATCTTTTCCCAAAATTTACTCAATGAACTCTGGGTTTTCACAAAGTGCAGGACAAGCCATTCCATCAGATTGTGTTATCAACAGCAAGATATACCTACATTTTGGAAGTTACTATATTGCATTTTGTTAAAAGATGAGACATAATAATTATAATCAGTAGATAATATTAACATCTAAATATGATTGGTAACAGAATAAATAGCAGAAGAATACTGTAATAGATGAGACCCTAAATGTAGGCTACTGGCCCTTTAAGTGTTGTCCCTACCCTAAATCCTAAACTCAACCCCTAGTCTAACCCCAACCTAAACCATAACCCTTACCTAGCCTTAACCCTAACGTTAACCCTTACCTTAACCATTTTAAATGTCAACTTCTATGGTGTAACGTGAGAGTTGGGACGTCCCAAGGATTCCAGATAGCAAGGACCTTGATTTTGTACCCTATCTTGTGATTCTCACCAAATATGTTGCTGTTGCTGTGGCTTCAAACCCCACAATCGAATAAACAGCTGATGAAGCTCTCTTAGCCTATAGATTACATATTGCAAACAAATAACCTGAACATCGTGTCGGTACAAAACTCATATTTTGGCATTTCTGTGCATCCTTGACAATTGCTAATCAATATCCAAAAACAGCACACGTTTTTTTCCACCCACCTGGACATCATCATCTTCTCTCTTTTGTGGCACCAATGTCAGGGGTTATGGCTGGGAGAACGGTGTTGCAGTAGTCTAGTGTGTACTACGGGAAAAGGGTCAAGCAAAACCTGCTGAGCTTTGCCTTCACATTGCCCCAAACAAAGGGAACCGGACAGCGGAATTCAAGCGAACCAAACTCTCGAGATGATCTCGGTTTGGTTCGCTTCTGGGTCTCTTTTGAGGGCTGTGAGTCCCTTTTGGTGTGTTCAAGCAATTAAGCGAACTGCACAGAGTTCACAAGACTTGGCTGAAAGGTACCAAGTGTGAAAACACCCTAAAATTTGTAGAAAATGACTTAAATAGGGATCTTCTCAAGTTAGTAACCTCCATTCATTTTAGTGATCAGATGGTCACTATAGTATGTTTGTATTTTTTTTGGAGGGGGGGGGGGGGGGGGGGGTAGATCAGCTTTAATAGTGCAGAAAGATTGTAGCTTCCATCACTGTAATTGTCTGCATCATTTCCAATCCCCCATACATATTTTTTGTAAATATATATGTACATATATATTTTTATATATATTTACCCCTCTCCTAATTGGAGTAAACTAATGGACAACAACACTTAGAGTTGTACTTCCAGCTTATACATACTATATTCATTTTACGGACACACTGTGTTTTACAATAGTTATATTTTGTGTGTTTTTAATCTTACCCTTCAGCTACCATCAACCCCTCCCATCTGTCTCATAACACCATCCATTTTTGGCGTTGACTAGGAGGTAGCCTAGTGGTTAGAGCGTTGGGCCAGTAATCGAAAGGTTGGTGGCTTGAATCCCTGCACTTACAAGGTAAAAATCTGTCGTTCTGCCCCTGAACAAGGCAGTTGTACTGTTCCTAGGCTGTCATTGTAAATTAAAATGTGTTCTTAACTGACTTGCCTGGTTAAATAAAAAAATATATATTTGCCATGTATTTTTTAACTGTACTGTTATGTTTCACAAAAGTTCTGAACCTTTCTAATGCTCATAGATTCTATAGATTGTAAAGTATCATATTATTGATCGATTGACTATGACTTTTCAAATCCCCCAAATAGTGCTATTTTCAGAGTTAGCTCCAGGTAAATGACTGCAGTATTAGACTGCAATATTTTTGCAATCTATATGGCACAGCTGTCAATTTTTTGGTCCTTAAATGAAACTTGTATACTTTTTTATTTATCACAATTTTCTTAAACCAATTTTGATCTTTAATGCATGGCCAACAGACAAATGTATTACATTTTCCCTCTTCCACTTGCCTCTTCCATTTCTGTGGTGATGCTGCAATTAGTTGGTTGTAATTTTCGGTAGAGCAGCTTTTCCATATATTTCTGTTAGCTGCATGTGTGACATAACACCAACAGTCCTATTCATGATATAATTTACAAAGATAACTTTTGAAAACCTTTTTTTAAATAATGTTTTTTATATCAATTAGTATGTTTGTTAGTTTGTTTTTCTTCCACCAATCGTAGTGCATAAACCTATAAAACATTGTCTGTGCTCTCCTCCGGTACCTTTTAGAATTCAGTTTCACCTCATCTAAGAAGTGTTAGTTTAGAACTTCTTTACATCATTTTTTTAATCATTGGAACACACACACTCTGGTAGCCTGGTTCCATGGACAACAAGTCAGTCCGTATCTCTCTCTCTCTCTCTCTCTCTCTCTCTCTCTCTCTCTCTCTCTCGCTCTCTCTCTCTCTCTGTGTGTGTGTGCGTGTGTGTGCGTGTGTGTGTGTGTGTGTGTGTGTGTGTGTGTGTGTGTGTGTGTCAGCAGTGCAGCTAGACTGAGTGAGCAGCAGATTAAACAGGACAAAAATATATTACTTTTGACCTTCAGCAGCAGTTACACTACCACAGCACACCTATTGAGTTTCAGTGGAATAATGAGTTGTTTTGGCTTCATTCCTGATCCCTAGGGTATACTTGGTATTCATCATCAGGCTTGATCAAATAACAGACACAGAAAAAGCTGTCCTGATCACTCCAAACATCACCAGAATGGGAAAGTAGCCATTTTGAATAGAATAACTAAAATCATCCAACCTGCATTGTCCCAGGTTTGTTTGTACTTCAGCAATCTTGTCTGACTATCATTGTTAGGCCATATAAGACAACAATAGTCAGGAGTTAGATCAGAGGGGTAAGATCAATGCAATACAAAGAGGAGGAAATGAAAGAGAACATTTTAAATAGAAAAACACCTCAGAATCCAGTTTGTTCTTTAGCCAACTACTCTGACTATAGTTGTTATGCCATACCCGATTATTGCCCTAGCTACAGTGGGGCAAAAAAGTATTTAGTCAGCCACCAATTGTGCAAGTTCTCCCACTTAAAAAGATGAGAGAAGCCTGTACATTTCATCATAGGTACACTTCAACTATGACAGACAAAATGAGAAAAAATGTGAATGAATTTATTTGCAAATTATGGTGGAAAATAAGTATTTGGTCAATAACAAAAGTTTATCTCAATACTTTGTTATATACCCTTTGTTGGCAATGACAGAGGTCAAACATTTTCTGTAAGTCTTCACAAGGTTTTCACACACTGTTGCTGGTATTTTGGCCCATTCCTCCATGCAGATCTCCTCTAGAGCAGTGATGTTTTGGGGCTGTTGCTGGGCAACACGGACTTTCAACTCCCTCCAAATATTTTCTATGGGGTTGAGATCTGGAGACTGGCTAGGCCACTCCAGGACCTTGAAATGTTTCTTACGAAGCCACTCCTTCGTTGCCCGGGCGGTGTGTTTGGGATCATTGTCATGCTGAAAGACCCAGCCACGTTTCATCTTCAATGCCCTTGCTGATGGAATGAGGTTTTCACTCAAAATCTCATGATACATGGCCCCATTCATTCTTTCCTTTACACGGATCAGTCGTCCTGGTCCCTTTGCAGAAAAACAGCCCCAAAGCATGATGTTTCCACCCCCATGCTTCACAGTAGTTATGGTGTTCTTTGGATGAAACTCAGCATTCTCTGTCCTCCAAACACGACGAGTTGAGTTTTTACCAAAAAGTTATATTTTGGTTTCATCTGACCATATGACATTCTTCCAATCTTCTTCTGGATCATCCAAATGCTCTCTAGCAAACTTCAGACGGGCCTGGACATGTACTGGCTTAAGCAGGGGGACACGTCTGGCACTGCAGGATTTGAGTCCCTGGCGGCGTAGTGTGTTACTGATGGTAGGCTTTGTTACTTTGGTCCCAGCTCTCTGCAGGTCATTCACTAGGTCCCGCCGTGTGGTTCTTGGATTTTTGCTCACCGTTCTTGTGATCATTTTGACCCCACGGGGTGAGATCTTGTGTGGAGCCCCAGATCGAGGGAGATTATCAGTGGTCTTGTATGTCTTCCAATTTCCTAATAATTGCTCCCACAGTTGATTTCTTCAAACCAAGCTGCTTACCTATTGCAGATTCAGTCTTCCCAGCCTGGTGCAGGTCTACAATTTTGTTTCTGGTGTCCGTTGACAGCTCTTTGGTCTTGGCCATAGTGGAGTTTGGAGTTTGACTGTTTGAGGTTGTGGACAGGTGTCTTTTATACTGATAATAAGTTCAAACAGATGCCATTAATACAGGTAACAAGTGGAGGACAGAGGAGCCTCTTAAAGAAGAAGTTACAGGTCTGTGAGAGCCAGAAATCTTGCTTGTTTGTAGGTGACCAAATACTTATTTTCCACCATAATTTGCAAATAAATTCATTACAAATCCTACAATGTGATTTTCTGGATTTTTTTTCTCATTTTGTCTGTCATAGTTGAAGTGTACTTATGATGAGAATTACAGGCCTCTCTCATCTTTTTAAGTGAGAGAACTTGCACAATTGGTGGCTGACTAAAATACTTACCTACTGCATATCTGTTGTTTTATCTGTGCCTGAAACAAAAAATGAAAAGTGTTATGGCAATAGTCATGTTAAGAATTAGATCAAGTTCACACTGTCCATGGTTCCCATATGATCTGTGGAGTGCACCAATTTTATGTTTCACTTCAAGCTAGTAATACATTTAGTCTTATATAGTCTCATTCTTTAGTACAGTATATTATGGATGTGGTTTGATATTTAAACATACATCTACAGTTGAAGTCGGAAGTTTAAATACACTTAGGTTGGAGTCATTAAAACTATTTTTTTAAACCAGTCCACACATTTATTGTCAACAAACTATAGTTTTGGCAAGTCGGTTAGGACATCTACTTTGTGCAGGACACAAGTCATTTTTCCAACAATTGTTTACAGGCAGATAATTTCACATATAATTCACTGTATCACAATTCCAGTGGGTCAGAAGATTACATACACTATGTTGACTGTGCCTTTAAACAGCTTGGGAAATTCCATAAAATTATGTCATGGCTTTAGAAGCTTCTGATAGGCTATTGACATAATTTGAGTCAATTGGAGGTGTACCTGTTGATGTATTTCAAGACCTACCTTCAAACTCATCATGGGAAAATCAAAAGAAATCAGCCAAGACCTCCACAAGATATTGTAGACCTCCACAAGTCTGGTTCATTCTTGGGAGCAATTTCCAAACGCCTGAAGGTACCACGTTCATCTGTACAAACAATAGTACGCAAGTATAAACACCATGGGACCATAAGCCGTCATACCGCTCAGGAAGGAGATGCGTTGTCTTCTAGAGATGAATGCATTTTGGTGCGAAAAGTGCAAATCAATCCCAGAACAACAGCAAAGGACCTTGTGAAGATGCTGGAGGAAACAGGTACAAAATTATCTATAACCACAGTAAAACGAGTCCTATATCGACATAACCTGAAAGGCCGCTCAGCAAAGAAGAAGCCACTGCTCCAAAACCACCATAAAAAGCCAGACTAGGATTTGCAACTGCACATGGGGACAAAGATCACACTTTTTGGAGAAATGTCCTCTGGTCTGAACAAAAAGAGAACTGTTTGGCCATAATGACCATCGTTATGTTTGGAGAAAAAGGTTGGATGCTTGCAAGCCAATGAACACCATCCCAACTGTGAAGCATGGGGGTGGCAGCGTCATGTTGGGGGGTGCTTTGCTTCAGGAGGGACTGGTGCACTTCACAAAATAGATGGCATCATGAGGCAGGGAAATTATGTGGATATATTGAAGCAACATCTCAAGACATCAGTCAGGAAGTTAAAGCTTGGTAGCAAATGGGTCTTCCAAATGGACAATGACCCCAAGCATACTTACAAAGTTGTGGCAAAATGGCTTAAGGACAACAATCAAGGTATTGGAGTGGCCTTCACAAAGCCCTGACCTCAATCCTATAGAACATTTGTTGGCAGAACTGAAAAAGCATGTGCGAGCAAGAAGGCTTACAAACCTGACTCAGTTACACCAACTCTGTCAGAAGGAATGGGCCAAAATTCACCCAACTTATTGTGGGAAGCTTGTGGAAGGTTACCCGAAACATTCGACCCAAGTTAAACAATTTAAAGTCAATGCTACCAAATACTAATTGAGTGTATGTAAACTTCTGACCCACTGGGAATGTGATGAAAGAAATAAAAGCTGAAATCAATCATTCTCTCTACTATTATGCTGACATTTCACATTCTTAAAATAAAGTGGTGATCCTATGACACTGAATTTTTACTAGGATTAAATGTCAGGAATTGTGAAAAACTGATGTTAAATGTATTTGGCATAGATGTATGTAAACTTCTGACTTCAACTTTATATGTCCGAAGTCAGAATCAAATAGTCTTTGCAAGAATAACATGTTTACTGTGGTAGAACAGACAATGCAATCGGAAAGTATTCAGACCCCTTGACGTTTTCCACATGTGTTACATTACAGCCTTATTCTAAAATATATATTTTTTTAAATGTCTCATCAATTTACACACAATACACCATAATGACAAAGTGAAAACTGGTTTTTAGAAATTTTAGGAAATGTATTAAACATAAAATGTGTAAATATCTTATTTACATAGGTATTCAGATCCTTTGCTATGAGACTAGAAAATTGAGCTCAGGTGCATCTCGTTTCCATTGATTATCCTTGAGATGTTTCTACATTTTGATTGTAGTCCACCTTGGGTAAATTCAATTGATTGGACATGATTTGGAAAGGGACACACCTGTCTATATAAGGTCCCACAGTTAACATTGTATGTCAGAGCAAAACCAAGCCATGAGGTCGAAGGAATTGTCTGTAGAGCTCTGAGACAGGATTGTGTCGAGGAACAGATCTGGGGAAGGGTGCCAGAAATTTCTGAATCATTGAAAGTCCCAAGAATACAGAGGCCTCCATCATTCTTAGATATAATAACTATGGAACTACCAAGACTCTTCCTAGAGCTGGCCTCCCGGCCAAACTGAGCAATCGGGGGAGATGGACCTTGGTCAGTGTGGTGACCAAGAACCCAATGGTCACTCTGACAGAGCTCCAGAGTTCCTCTGTGGAGATGGGAGAACCTTTCAGAAGGACGACAATCTCTGCAGCACTCCACCAATGGTAGAGTGGCCAGAGTGGCCAGGAAGCCACTCCTCAGTAAAAGGCACATGACAGCACACTTGGAGTTTGCCAAAGGGCACCTAAAGACTCTCAGACCATGAGAAACAAGATTCTCTGGTCTGATGAAACCAAGACTGAACTCTTTGGCCTGAATGCCAAACGTCACATCTGGAAGAAACTTGGCTCCATCCCTACGGTGAAGCATGGTGGTGGCAGAATCATGGTGTGGGGATGTGTTTCAGCGGCAGGGACTGGGAGACTAGTCAGGTAAGATGAACGGAGCAAAGTACCAAGAGATCCTTGATGAAAACCTGCTCCATCGACAATGTTCACCTTCCAACAGGACACAATCCTAAGCACACACTACCTACTGGAGAGCTCTTATTTGTCTATCCATTCAGCATCATTCAGCATCATTCACACCCTCTTAAGCTTTAGCCCCACCCATCTCTTTAAGGGTTGATCATTCTGTCCTAACAACAGCAGTGAAGCACTCAAGCTAACTGGCTAATGTTGGCTAGCTTACTAGCTACAGTACTTCCAAACACAAATGAGAGAACAGCTCACTGACCAGTTTTCCATATTCAATGTGTATTGAGCGTCCGTAAATTCATCAGTTATTCTGTGCTTTGGTACACTCAGACGAGAGTGCTCTGAAATCGGAGTATATAGCCAGAGCGAATTTACCAGCTACGTCTATCAACAATTGTCGCAGTGACATTCTATTGAAGTGGTTACTTGCATAGTGGAGTTTTTTGTTAAGCTAGCTAGCTAAGAAACTAACCATAATCTCAACTCATGAAGTTACTAGCCTGCATGAATCTGCAGGTAGATAACCAACCAGATTCAATGTTAGCTAGCTAACATTAGGCTATAACTAGCAAAGCAAATGGCTCTGAGATACAAATAATATTACTACACAGATCATACATGCAACGTTAGCTAGCTGACGTAACAACAGCAGTCAAGCACCCAAGCTAACTGGCTAATGTTGGCTAGCTTGCAGGCTACTTCCAGACACAAATGAGCGAACAGCTTGCTGACCATTTTACCACATTTTACCCTATTGAAATGAATGCTTGTATAGTAGAGTCTGTTGTTAAAACTTCTTATGGCTTGGGGGCAGTATTTCGACGTCTGGATGAGAAGTGTGCCCAAAGTAAACTGCCTGTTACTCGGGCCCAGAAGCTAGGATATGCATATAGAAAACACTCTAAAGTTTCCAAAACTGTTAAAATAATGTCTGTGAATATAACAGAACTGATATGGCAGGCGAAAACCTGAGGAATATCCATCCAGGAAGTGGGATTTTTTTGATGTGGGTATTTTCAATTGAATGCCTATAGAGTATCTAATGGGTAGGACCCAGATTGCAGTTCCTATGGCTTCCACTAGATGTCAACAGTCTTTAGACATTGTTTCAGGCTTGTTTTCTGAAAAATGAAGAAGAATGAGACCTTTCTGTCAGTGGACTGTAGAATCATGCAGTGCTGGTTTGCTCACGTGACCGAGTGTGGGCCCTTCGTTGTTTTTCCTTTCTATTGAATACGCTATTATCCGGTTGAAATATTATCGATTATTTAGACAACTGACAACCTGAGGATTAATTATAAACATCGTTCGACATGTTTCGACAAACTTTACTGGTACTATTAGGATGTATTCGTCTGCATGTTTTGACCGCCTTTGAGCCAGTGGATTACTGAACAAAATGCGCCAACACAACAGAGTTTTTGGGATATAAAGAGGGACTTTATCGAACAAAATGAACATTTATTGTGTAGCTGGGACTCTTGTGACTGCAACCATATGAAGATCTTCAAAGGTAAGTGATTCATTTTAGCGCTATTTCTGACTTTTGTAATTCCTTTTGTAAAATATTTGTATGCTTTTGTAAGCGGGGCACTGTCCTCGGATAATTGCATGGTATGCTTTCGCCGTAAAGCCTTTTTGAAATCTGACAAAGTGGCTAGATTAACAAGAAGTTAATCTTTAAACCGATGTATAACACTTGTATTTTTTATGAATGTTTGTTATGACTATTTCTGTATTTTGAATTTGGTGCTCTGCAATTTCACAGGATGTTGTCTAGGTGGGTCGCTAGCGGAACACCTGCGCCAGAAAGGTTAAGACATGTAGCTAGCTAGCTAAACAATTAACCATAAACCCAACTCATTATGTCACTACCCTATATGAATCTGCAGGATGCTAACCAACCAGGTTCAACGTTAGTTAGCTAACATTAGGCTATAACTAGCAAAGCAAATGGCTCTGAGATACGAAATATACTACTACACAGATCATACATGTAATGTTAGCTAGCAAGCCAGCCAGCTAACATTAGCAAGTTAGCTAACAGTACACTTTTTTAGGGGGTGGATCAGCTTTAATATTGTGGATAGATTGTAGCTTCCATGAATGTAATTGTCTGCATCATTTCCAATCCCCCATATATTTTTGGGGTAAATTTACATATTTATATACAATTCCTAAGAAACTGAAGATCTCGTACAACGCTGTGTACTACTCCCTTCACAGAAAAAGCTCAAACTGGCTCTTGATGACAGCTGTGCACACTCTTGGCATTCTGTCAACCAGCTTCACTTGGAATACTTTTCCAAAAGTCTTGAAGGAGTTCCCACATATGCTGAGCACTTGTTGTTCTGCTTTTCCTTCACTCTGCAGTTCAACTCATCCCAAACCATCTTATTTGGGTTGAGGTCGGGTGATTGTGGAGGCCAGGTCATCTGATGCAGCACTCCATCACTCTCCTTATTGGTCAAATAGCCCTTACACAGCCTGGAGGTGTGTTGGGTCATTGTCCTGTTGAAAAACAAATGATAGTCCCACTAAGCGCAAACCAGATGGGATGGCATATCGCTGTAGAATGATGTGGTAGCCATGCTGGTTAAGTGTGCCTTGAATTCTAAATAAATCACTGACAGTGTCAATAGCAAAGCACCCCCACACCATCACACCTCCTCCCACATGCTTTACAGTGGGAACCACACATGCGGAGATCATCCGTTCACCTACTATTTGTCTTACAAAGACACAGCGGTTGGAACCATAAATCTCACATTTGTAGTCATCAGCCCAAAGGACAGATTTCCACAGGTCAAATGTCCATTGCTCGTGTTTCTTGGCATAAGCAAGTCTCTTCTTCTTATTGGTGTCCTTTAGTAGTGGTTTCTTCACAGCAATTCAACCATGAAGGCTTGAAAAATGCAGGCTCCTCTGAACTGTTGATGTTGAAATGTGTCTGTCAATTGAACTTTGTGAAACATTAATTGGGCTGCAAATTCTGAGGCTGGTAACTCTCCAGACTTAAACCCCATTGAAAACCTGTGGTTTGAATTGAAGTGAGCAGTCCATAAGGTCAGACAAATAATATCAAGGATCTGGAAAGATTCTGTATGGATATCATAAATATGACTAATGTAGTTATGTCACACATGCAGAAATTGCAACCAACTAATTGCAGCATTACCACAGAAATGGAAGAGGCAAGTGGAATGGAGAAAAAGTAAGGAACTTGTCTGTCGGTCCTGCCTTAAAGACCAAATTGGTTAAAGAAAATTGTGATAAATCAAAAAGTATCCCCGTTTCATTTAAGGACCCCAAAAATTGACAGCTGTGCCATCACAGCACATCACAAACCGGATGGTGTTCAGAGATAGATGGGAAGGCTTGAGTGGAGCTGAAGGTTGGGACTAAAAACAACAAGATGACTAATGTTCAATATACTCTGTCTGAAAAATGTTTAAAGGTTGAGAACTTTTGTGAAACAGCACAGTTAAAAATATATGTCAAATAGAAATCAAAGCTGGATGGTCTTCAGATATAGATGGGAGGGGTTGAGGGTACCTGAAGGATGGGATTAAAAACAAACAAAGATAACTATTGTTAAATACACTGTCCGTAAAATGTGTACAGTATGTATGAGCTGGAAGTTGAAACATACGTATTGTTGTCCATTAGTTTACTCCAATAAGGGGAGGGGTGGTAGGGTTAGGAGAAAATAATTTATCTTGTGTAGCACCTGTTTCCATGATGGTGTATTTCATAACCCTTATTTTTATTTATCCGGTTAGGTCTAGGCCTACGTTAGCCATTTTTGAGTGAGCTAGGCTAGCCAGGAAAAGTACACTTGGCAACGTATTCTCAACGTGGGAGGACAAAACATAAAAGTTTCAGCACCCCACAAATAACAAACCGTTCTCTGATCCACTGGGTGCATGGCTGGTCGTCTGTCTGCCTCACCGTTCACAGAGTGGAATTGGCAAAAAAAATACAAGACAACAAGCTCCTGAGTTTGTAAGAAATTTTCAGAATCGAGAGCCGAACCGGGGGTTGAATTTTTTTATATTTTTTTTATGTGCGGGTCATCCATGGAGAACCGCGGATATCCAACCCGATGCAGAACTCTAGAACACGTACACACATACATATACACACATATATTCCCTTGTTGCCAGTAGGGTGAGGGGTCGTCAAAGTGGACCACCACGGATGGGGTTCATCCCAGCACCATGTTTGTTTTTCACTCACCATGTTGTCACCTTAATCCACCATCAAAGAAAACACCTCTTACTCCCTCTATTTTCTTTCTTTCTCTCTCTCATCTTACTCCGTCTGTTTTCTTTCTTTCTCTCTCCTCTTACTCCCTCTATTTGTTTCTTGTTTTTATTTGTTATCCTATACCTCTTTAATTCCCTTCATCCTGTGCCCATTCCAATGATATGAGGTTGTTTATAAGGTTCTAACTTCCTGGTAATCACCCAGGAATGGAATTGTAACCAGGGAGGAATGGATTCCATCAGAACAGTTAAATCCGTCCTTCTCTCTTCCCCCTTACCATGTTCCTACCATTCCATCCATTCATTTACCGTGTCAAGGGATTAGGCTAAGTACAGCTACAGTATATTACATAATATTAAACTAAATGACTTCCTATGAATATACTGTACCTTAGACTGTTTTTCTACTGTATGAAGGATTGTAGAACAGCATGTGTTACTCTGTTCTACAGCAGCAGCTGATACTGATTCCAGAACATCAATATATACTGCAGGAGCATAGGCTAAGGATCTATAGCAGCTGATTCTGATGTTAGGACAGCATTTTCCTAGTCTGGGTCTGTTTCTTCCAGTTTCTTTCTTGTTCCTTGCCAACTCCTAATGGACTTGTCATGCTTGTTGTGACAATGACAGAAATGGGGTTTGGCAAGAGCATGAAGCGTTTTGGCAACAGCATAAACAGGCAACATGGCTTGCATCTTCCCACAGCAATGACACATTCAAAGTGCACGTCTGTTTTCTGAGGCCTACAGTTCTTCTACATTTTGACCAGGGCCTACAGGGAATAGGGTGTCATTTGAGACACACTTTATGATTGTTTCCCAAGCTTTGTGGGTCCAGTGTTAACCCAGAGGGAAAGGGCCTCAAACAGTGTCCTTCGGTGGCGAACCCTCTTCTTCTATTGTCCAGACGTAGAATGGCCTGACTTTGGCCCCCCCAGACATAGCCTTGAGCAGTCTAAAGAAAGTTTGTCTTCTGACTAAAAACAAAACAAAACAAAATAGAACGAAAACAGACGGATGGTTATTTTTCCTGTAAGAAATGTGTGCATGTGAGTGTGCACATACATGCCCGTGTGTATTTGTCTGACTCATTCAACTCTCAGAGAAAACTCAAATGACCACCTGCAGAGGACAAGGCAATTTCCCTATCATCATTCCTATCAAGCTACAGCATAATTATAATCAAGTTGTTGGGAAAGAGAGATACAGTAAAGATGTTTTTAAGCTCTCGGTAGGCCTAACCTCTGGCTATGTATGCATCCCAAATGGCACTCTATTCCTATAGTGCACTTATGACAACAGCCCTATGGGCTTTGGTCAAAAGTAGGAAACTATGTAAAGTAGGGAATAGGGTGCCGTTTGGGACGCACTCTATAGAGTAGATCCCAGTCAAAGATGATTTGATGGTTGGTTAATAGTTGAGATATTCCTTCCGGGATCCTTGGGACGTCCCTACCCCATGGAAGATTACATCTAAAAAGGTTAGGGTTAGGTAAGGGTTAAGGTTAGGGTAGGGGTTAAGGTTAGGATTAGGGTTAAGGGTAGGGACGTCCCAAGGACAGCGGTAACCTCGTGGAGATGGGTTGAAGCCAGCGATAATGATTTCCATACAAATAGCTGCCTTCATGGTTTACTGTTCATTTGATACTTAGCTACAGTAAATTGTATGGTTTGAGGAAACCTATTAAAGAAAACATTATAGTAATTCAAATGTTAAGTCGTTTGGATACGAGGGTCTTGATTGTGGAAATGTTTTATCTTACTCAGCAATGTTTTCTATGATTGCCTTTTCATGTGTAAGTCATCTCTTTTCCTATCTTTCTCTCCTTTCATCGCCCTTCTTTCCCGTCTCTCCCTCTCATCTCCCACATGCCATTTTCTCTCTCTGTCCCCTCCCCCTTCTCGGAGTACATTGTAAATGATATCAAGTAATTCAGTTCTTAGCTGTGATTGGTACTATGTGTAATGCCTCCAAGTAATAGCACATTAACCATTCTCCCTCCCTCCCTCCCTCCCTCCCTACCTCCCTACCTCCCTACCTCCCTCCCTCCAGGGGGACCATACGTGGGCGACCATGCTGGGCCAGAGTGTGCGTCTACAGCCGGTGCCTATCCAGAGCCTATCTGAACTGGAGAGAGCTAGGCTGCAAGAGGTAGCCTGCTACCATCTCGGGGAGCGGGACCTTGACTTCAACATCAGCATCCCCAGAGGTACACAAGGGCTTAGTTGCTATATGGCCAGGCCAGAAAGGACGGCAGAGATATGTATACAGTGCTGTGCTCTGTCTAGATCGTAAAGCTCTTCAAAGCTCAATTGGGGTTTGAATCTGGAGGAGAGGGACCTCGAATTCAACATCAGCATCCCCAGGGGTATAGAGGAAGTAGTAGTAGTAGTTACTATATGGCCATGTTAGAAAGGACATAGATATGTGCTGCTATATGACATTGAAGTCCCCAAAGGTATGCAAGTGAGGAGCATTTACTATGGCCATGTTAGAAAGGACGGACTGAAATATATAGTCGGCGTCCTGAAAAAGTATTGTATCTCTCTTCTTGGTGATTTTAATTTGTTAGACATAACACTTTTTTTTATCAAACTCCTGAAAAGATTTCATTTTGCTCATCCTGGTCTAGATTGTAGAGCTCTTCACTATGCAATACATGGCATTGAACAAGGTGAAGAATGATAGCGATAGGGACATGATACAGTTGAAGTCTGAAGTTTACATACACTTACGTTGGAGTCATTAAAACTCGTTTTTCAACCACTCCACAAATTTCTTGTTTACTAACTATACTTTTGGCAAGTCGGTTAGGACATCTACTTTAATTTTTCCAACAATTGTTTACAGACAGATTATTTCACTTGTAGGGAATAGGGTGCCATTTGGGAGGCATATTTAAGTGAAGTTATCTGTCTGTAAACAATTGTTGGAAAAAATGATTGTTTCATGCACAAAGTAGATGTCCTAACCGAATTGCCAAAACTATAGTTAGTAAACACGAAATTTGATTAGAAATGTACATACACTAAGATGACTATGCCTTTAAACAGCTCGGAAAATTGGCTTTAGAAGCTTCTGATAGGCTAATCCACATAATTTGAGTCAATTGGAGGTGTACCTGTGGATGTATTTCAAGGCCTACCTTCAAACTCAGTGCCTCTTTGCTTGACATCATGGGAAAATCAAAAGAAATCAGCCAAGACCTAAGAAAAAAAATTGTAGGCCTCCACAAGTCTGGTTCATCCTTGAGAGCAATTTCCAAATGCCTGAAGGTACCACGTTCATCTGTACAAACAATAGTATGCAAGTATTAACACCATGGGACCACGCAGCAGTCATACCGCTCAGGAAGGAGACGCGTTCTGTCTCCTAGAGATGAATGTACTTTGGTGCGAAAAGTGCAAATAAATCCCAGAACTACAGTAAAGGACCTTGTGAAGATGTTGGAGGAAACAGGTACAAACTATCTATATCCACAGTAAAACGAGTCCTACAATGGGGCAAAAAAGTATTTAGTCAGCCACCAATTGTGCAAGTTCTCCCACTTAAACAGATGAGAGAGTCCTGTAATTTTCATCATAGGTACACTTCAACTATGACAGATAAAATTAGAAAAAAATTATGGTGGAAAATACAGTATACAGTGCCTTGCGAAAGTATTCGGCCCCCTTGAACTTTGCGACCTTTTGCCACATTTCAGGCTTCAAACATAAAGATATAAAACTGTATTTTTTTGTGAAGAATCAACAACAAGTGGGACACAATCATGAAGTGGAACGACATTTATTGGATATTTCAAACTTTTTTAACAAATCAAAAACTGAAAAATTGGGCGTGCAAAATTATTCAGCGCCTTTACTTTCAGTGCAGCAAACTCTCTCCAGAAGTTCAGTGAGGATCTCTGAATGATCCAATGTTGACCTAAATGACTAATGATGATAAATACAATCCACCTGTGTGTAATCAAGTCGCCGTATAAATGCACCTGCACTGTGATAGTCTCAGAGGTCCGTTAAAAGCGTAGAGAGCATCATGAAGAACAAGGAACACACCAGGCAGGTCCGAGATACTGTTGTGAAGAAGTTTAAAGCCGGATTTGGATACAAAAAGATTTCCCAAGCTTTAAACATCCCAAGGAGCACTGTGCAAGCGATAATATTGAAATGGAAGGAGTATCAGACCACTGCAAATCTACCAAGACCTGGCCGTCCCTCTAAACTTTCAGCTCATACAAGGAGAAGACTGATCAGAGATGCAGCCAAGAGGCCCATGATCACTCTGGATGAACTGCAGAGATCTACAGCTGAGGTGGGAGACCATAGGACAACAATCAGTCATATATTGCACAAATCTGGCCTTTATGGAAGAGTGGCAAGAAGAAAGCCATTTCTTAAAGATATCCATAAAAAGTGTTGTTTAAAGTTTGCCACAAGCCACCTGGGAGACACACCAAACATGTGGAAGAAGGTGCTCTGGTCAGATGAAACCAAAATTGAACTTTTTGGCAACAATGCAAGACGTTATGTTTGGCGTAAAAGCAACACAGCTCATCACCCTGAACACACCATCCCCACTGTCAAACATGGTGGTGGCAGCATCATGGTTTGGGCCTGCTTTTCTTCAGCAGGGACAGGGAAGATGGTTAAAATTGATGGGAAGATGGATGGAGCCAAATACAGGACCATTCTGGAAGAAAACCTGATGGAGTCTGCAAAAGACCTGAGACTGGGACGGAGATTTGTCTTCCAATAAGACAATGATCCAAAACATAAAGCAAAATCTACAATGGAATGGTTCAAAAATAAACATATCCAGGTGTTAGAATGGCCAAGTCAAAGTCCAGACCTGAATCCAATCGAGAATCTGTGGAAAGAACTGAAAACTGCTGTTCACAAATGCTCTCCATCCAACCTCACTGAGCTCGAGCTGTTTTGCAAGGAGGAATGGGAAAAATTTCAGTCTCTCGATGTGCAAAACTGATAGAGACATACCCCAAGCGACTTACAGCTGTAATCGCAGCAAAAGGTGGCGCTACAAAGTATTAACTTAAGGGGGCTGAATAATTTTGCACGCCCAATTTTTCAGTTTTTGATTTGTTAAAACAGTTTGAAATATCCAATAAATGTCGTTCCACTTCATGATTGTGTCCCACTTGTTGTTGATTCTTCACAAAAAAATACAGTTTTATATCTTTATGTTTGAAGCCTGAAATGTGGCAAAAGGTCGCAAAGTTCAAGGGGGCCGAATACTTTCGCAAGGCACTTTATCAACATAACCTGAAAGGCCGCTCAGCAAGGAAGAAGCCACTGCTCCAAAACCGCCATGAAAAAGCCAGACTACGGTTTGCAACTGCACATGGGGAGAAAGATTGTACTTTTTAGAGAAATGTCCTCTGGTCTGACAAAACAAAAATAGAACTGTTTGGCCATAATGACCATCATTATGTTTGATGGTCTTACAAGCCAAGACCATGTTGAAAAGTCTTGCAAGCCGGAGAACATCATTCCAACCGTGAAGCACGGGGGTGGCAGCATCATGTTGTGGGGGTGCAGGAGGAACTGGTGCACTTCACAAAATAGATGGCATCATGAGGCAGGGAAATTATGTGGATATATTGAAACAACATCTCAAGACATCAGTCAGGAAGTTAAAGCTTGGTCGCAAAGGGGTCTTCCAAATGGACAATGACCCCAAGCATACTTCCAAAGTTGTGACAAAATGGCTTAAGAACAACAAAGTCAAGGTATTGGAGTGGCCATCACAAGGCCCTGACCTCAATCCTATAGAACATTTGTTGGCAGAACTGTAAAAGTGTGTGTGAGCAAGGAGGCCTACAAACCTGACTCAGTTACACCAACTCTGTCAGGCGGAATGGGCCAAAATGCGTTTGACCCACGTTAAACAATTTAAAGGCAATGCTACCAAATACTAATTGAGTGTATGTAAACTTCTGACCTACTGGGAATGAGATGAAAGAAATAAAAGCTGAAATAAATAATTATCTCTACTATTATGCTGACATTTCACATTCTTAAAATAAAGTGGTGATCCTAACTGACCGAGAATGACAGGGAACTTTTACTTTTTTACTTGGATTAAATGTCAGGAATTGTGAAAAACTGAGTTTACTTGTATTTGGCTAAGGTGTATGTAAACTTCCGACTTCAACTGTATATGATATAAAAGCCCACTACATGTTTTCTGCTCATTCCACCACCACTCCCAGACTGTATTACCTCAATAAGTCTGAGTGAATTTTACAGTACAGCTCAGATATAGTCTTACAACTTAAGATGAAAGAGTAGGAGTCAGAAGATTAGATACAAAATGAAGATGTGTAAGTTAAAAAGCAACAATAGTAGGAGTCAGACGGGTAAGAAGAGTAGGAGTAAGAAGAGTACTGTAGGAGTAAGATGAGTGGAAGTAAGAAGAGTACTGTAGGAGTAAGATGAGTAGGAGTAAGAAGAGTACTGTAGGAGTAAGATGAGTGGGAGTAAGAAGAGTACTGTAGGAGTAAGATGAGTGGGAGTAAGAAGAGTACTGTAGGAGTAAGATGAGTGGGAGTAAGAAGAGTACTGTAGGAGTAAGATGAGTAGGAGTAAGAAGAGTACTGTAGGAGTAAGATGAGTGGAAGTAAGAAGAGTACTGTAGGAGTAAGATGAGAGGGAGTAAGAAGAGTACTGTAGAAGTAAGATGAGTGGGAGTAAGAAGAGTACTGTAGGAGTAAGATGAGAGGGAGTAAGAAGAGTACTGTAGGAGTAAGATGAGAGGGAGTAAGAAGAGTACTGTAGGAGTAAGATGAGAGGGAGTAAGAAGAGTACTGTAGGAGTAAGATGAGTGGGAGTAAGAAGAGTACTGTAGGAGTAAAAATATTAGGAGTAAGAAGAGTACTGTAAGAGTTTTTTATTTGACCTTTATTTAACTAGGAAAATCAGTTAATTAAGAACAGATTCTTATTTTCAATGATGGCCAAGGAACAGTGCCTTGTTCAGGGGCAGAACGACATATTTTTTGTCTTATCAGCTCAGAGGATTCAATCTTGCAACCTTTCGGTTACTAGTCCAACGCTCTAACCACTCGGCTACCTGCCGCCCCAGAGTAAGAAGAGTACTGTAGGAGTAAGAAGCTTCTGATTCTGAGGGGTCTTAGCGTGCTTACATTCCTCTCTCGTGTCACCCTGGGTTACATAAGAGGCATTAGTCTGATCTCAGTGCTTCTACATGTAGTCCACGCAGAAACAGAAGAGGAAGCGAGACACCGCACTCTTTTTTCTGGTTCAATAAAAGTCAATAAACTAAGTAGACCAGACCCAGCTGCTATTGCATTGGTGTCTATGGGAGGCACACCCCATTAAGTAGACCGGAACAAACAAATGTTTTCCATGGTAAACGGCCTGAGTGAACTCTCTTAATTTATCCACCATCTTCGGTCTTACGTTCATACCGTTAACCTCTCAACCTTTTCAACCTTTGACCCCTGACCACTCTCTAGTCAGTGCTATGTAGTTTACGCTACTTAAGATAAGCAGACTGACAAGTCCATTGGTCAAAACAAGAGGATGACATTTAAACATTATAAAACATCTATTTTCATTTATTTATTGTGTGATTATATATATATATTTTACCTTGAACTAAAATAGAAGAAGGAATAGTGTCGAGTCTACTCAGAAATTAAACTAATTGGAAAGTGCAACATTTTGCTCATCAAGACCTACTGTATTTTATCAAGCTCATCCATTGTGGACTTTTTTTATCCTGAAGTAAAACAGGAGAATGGACTCCCACACGCTGTATAAATGGTCAAATTAAACGTGTTCCAAAGTATAATGGTTTCACTCACAGTTGTTAAGAATGGAGGTCTGTTAGAATAGACTAGAATACAGATGTGGGATCTTAATTTGATCACTATTTTGTTGCCCCTCATTAAGGCATAGTCAACGTCACACAGTTGCTATACAACCGTACTGTACATCATAGAGCATTCAAATGTGTTACAATTACAGCATGTAACCAGTCATGGATGGAACATGGTCAAACATTTAAAATCAGTTTTCACCTAATCTGTTCCAGTACATTCTAATTATATGTCAATAATTCATTCCTTACAGAATCTTGAAATCTAATATTGTCAAAGTTATTGGACAAGACTATATTATTAAGACTAAAATAGAAAACACTTTTTACTGCATTTCATTCTCTGCTGAGCTGCAGAATATGTAAATAGAAAACAGTTAAATCAGTCAGTCAGTGTCAGATAACTCTATCGCAGCATGACTCTATATACAATATACTGTATAAATAAATAAAACGCATACAAATATATAACGAAGGGGGCCAGTGTTTATAACTGTCATAGGGAGGGGGATCAGTCCGAGTCTGTAATGTTTGGGAATATTCCTGTCCCTCTCCCTGGGGTGGAGACCTCAAACAGAGTCTCTGTTAGCTAGCCAGCCACCTCCCATGTGTGTTACTGCTGTGTCTTTGTCCCAAATGACACCCAATTTATTTTATAGTGCTCTACTTTTGACCAAAGTCCATAGAGCTCTTATCAAAAGTAGTGCACTATAAAGGGAGTAGTTAGCCAACCAACTCCCCTGGTGTATCAGGCCCACTACTGTTTTAGTGATGGCTCATGTATAAAATATGGGAGCGAGCTGATGTCTGAGAAAGCACAGTACATCCACGCGCGTGCATGCACACACTCATGCACACACACACACATGCATGTGCGCACACATGCACACACACACCCACACACACACACACACACAGTCTTGTACAACTAATCAGTCCCAGTCCCAACAATTCAGTCCCATTCAAAATCCTATGTTCTCTAACCCCAAACCTTACCTTAACCCATACTCTTACCCTAACTCCAACCCTAACCTTAACTCTAACCTTAACCCTAATCTTAACTCTAACCTTAACCCCAACCCCAACCCCAACCCTAACCCCAACCCTAACCTTAACCCCCTGTTCCTATCCCCCCCAACATATACAGAACCCCAGATTATATCCATCACCAGCACCTTCTCAGACATAAACAGACTCCTTCATTCTAGACTCAAAGATGCTTTCACCCAAACACAACGTACATTTCCCCCACTCCAGGAATTCAGACCTTTATCAGCTTTTCGCAGAAACCCCAACCTAAGGGATCTTTAAATTTTTGTAAAATGTTCCAATAAGCCCACTCCAAAACCACCTATTGAACAACAGTACCATAGACAACTTCAACACATTCAAAATCCACATGCACAAACCTCCAGTCCTATCCCACAACTCATGACCATTCAGAGCACCAACACGGTTTATGCAATAATATGCACATTATGCCACAACATTTATATAGGAGAAACCGGTCACACAGTCTTGACACACCTCAAACAGCACCTCTACACAATATAAAAAAACATATTACAAACATATTACAAACACACACTTTCAAATCCACCCAACAACCTCCCTCCGCATCAACGGTCTGGAGATGAAAGGCTCCCGGACCATAGGCCAGAGAAGAGCAGCTGAATCCAGATGGATATCCAAACTTAAGACCTTGGCTCCACTTGGTATGAATGTTAAGAAGTAGTATAAAGTACTGACAGTGGGAGTTGGTGAGGGCCTAATTAAGAGAGCTGGAAGTTCAATAAAAAATAATGTATTTAATTGCTTAATCTGGTTTTGTATTTTTTATATTTTGCATTGAATTTGATTATATTATGCACTTTAACATAGCACGTAATCCCTTCATCCTTTTTGGGGGGGATTTCCAATGATGTACTTACTTAATTATGTATTTATTTAATTATTCCAGTATGCATGTTTTATTGTGATTTTTTTAATGAAATTTGGTTTAGAATTCAACCTTTTTACTCTCAAGATTTGATTGATAATGATCTTCCTCCTGTATTTGAACTGTTGAGGGTGACCCCTTGGAGCTCTCGGCCTCTCATGTTCTCCCACCCTCTCAAGACCGGTCAGATGTACAACACAGAAACAGGGCAGAAAGTTGCAATAGGCCCGTGGAAGGTTTGATACCAACATAACCATAAACCCTCTTAAACCTAACCCTAACCTTAACCCAAAAACCTAACCTAACCTTCACCCTTAACCTAAACCTAACCCTAGCTCCTGACCCTAAAACTAACCCTAGCTCCCAACCCTAACCCTTAACGTAATTATAACCCTAACACTAATTCTAACCTTAACCCTAAACCCCCTAGAAAAAGCATTTGTCCTCGTGGGGAAAAAACAAAATGTCCCCAGTTGGTCAAATTTGAGTTTGTTTACTTTTGGTAGTCAAACACGTCCACACACACTGAAGACTCAGTGTTATGGGATATTATGGGAGCTGTCTGCTTGAGGGACAAAGGGAGGTCTCCATAGGATTCTGTTCTGATCCCGCTGTTTGAGCCAATACCAGAACCTCTAGTTTATTTTGACAGTGTGTGCGTGTGCATGCGTGTGTGTTTGTTTGTTGTTGGTTTCCTGGCAACTCCTTGGCTATGCTTGATGGATGGATTCTTTCTGAAATCTCTGTTCTTCGCAGTCAGAGTGGTGCTTATATGGCAAGTCTGGAGACTGTTTTTTTACGTCTCATTTTCTCATGGATATAGGAAGCAATCCCACAGGGTCTGTCATTATTTTCTTGCTTCCTTTCTTTCTCTTGCATGCTATTTCTGTCCTTCTGTTTCTTTCTCTCTCAGCCCCAATTGGGCCTATCTTTCAGATTTTTTGCTTTGCCTAAATCTATCTCTCTCCACTCTGTGTGTATATGTGTGTGTCGGTCCTCTAATCTTAAAGTGTGCAAGCCATTGGCAAACACACACACACATCCTCTAATCTTAAAGTGTGCACTCCATTGGCAAACACACACACACACAGAGTACATTGCATGTAGGAATACACACACACGGAGCGTTGAGTTTGCTCAAAGATTAACCCTTGCTCTGGCATGTGCCGAGTGGGAGGAGACGATTGCCGTGGAAATAAACTTTAATTTCCTGTAGTCATGGGAATTTGACCCCCTTTAAACCTTTGACACACACACACGCGCACACACATACACACACACAAACAAACCTCTTCACATGGGGATTTGACTGCTCGGATCATTTACATTTCAAGGCCTTCAAAACTCCTATCCGGTCAGCCCTTAAGGATGAAGTTGCATCTAAACACTGGTGTAGAGTCCGTTCTGTTGTTTTCCCATTAGTGGTGAGGATTGGGATTCTGTGAGTTTAAGCTGATCCTAGATCTGTGCCCAGGCCCAATCATGTTGAGAGAAACAAAGAAAAATACCTTCTAGTCTTGGAAGATCAAGGATTCTGCAACAAACCAGTCCTGAACAGCAAAGGCGTGCTACCTTACAAACACACACACACAGAGACTGTACACACGACTGTGATCTTTAAAGCCCCAAAACCCAAACAGTGATGTCTTCCAGAAAAAGCTTGCCAGAGGATGTTTAGGTTGTAAAATCACATCCTTGATCTGCATGTAGTTTCTCTGGTGTAACCCTCTGGCTAAAGGCTACAAAGGCAGTACAGGAGGCTGTGGCCTATACAAACACACACGCAAAGACTTGACGTTGTTAAAGGTCTATTCTTAGTAACGCCTGAATTGAGGAATAGATGTAATTCTCAGGAAAGCAACTTGCCGCAATGCGTTGGTGGGGCGTGCGTACGGACATGCGCTTTCTTCTTCTCTTGTTTGGTCTTCACATGGGTGGAGATTTTGTGCTAATATTCGGTCTCGGTTTACATGTGTGTATATTTGCTTAAGCATCGTTTATGGTTCCTTTTTTACAAGGAGACAATATGGTGGGAGGAGTAGGAGACAACCCAACATTACAGAGGGTGTGTCCCAAATGGCGCCCTATCCCCGGGATCAGGGCTCTCCAACCCTGTTCCCGGAGAGCTACCGTCCTGTAGGTTTTCACTCCAAACCCAATCTAGTGCACCTGATTCTAATAATTAACTGATTGATCATCTGAATCAGGGGTTGGAGCAAAAAGCTACAAGAGCATAGCTCTTCGGGAACAGGGTTTGGAGAGTTTTGACCAGGGCCGATAGGGCGTAGTGCACGATACTGTATATAGGGAAAAGGGTGTCATTTGGGATGTAAATTCAAATAAACTGCAAATAAGACGCAGATGATAAAGAAAGCCAGTTAAAACGTCATCAGGCAAACGGTACATCGCTCTTCACTCTCATGAACAAACATCTTTTTGTTTCTTTTTGTCTTTTTTTAACTACCTTTTTGTTTTTTTGTCCACTTTTTTCCAGAAATCCGTAAGAGGAGAAAATCGCTCAGAAGGAAGTTTGACTCCTTCTCCAAAGAAAAGAAAGAGAAAGAGCGAGGTAAGGTCGCCCCCTCCCCCATAAACTAGATGATGAAGTGTCGAAATCTTCCACCGTGTGGCTGCATCCCAAATGGCACCCTACATAGTGCACTATGTAGGGAATCGGGTGCTGTTAAGGACGCACACCTATGACTCAGTACTCTTTGTTAAAACTGAAGACTACATGCCATACCTCAGAAGGTCAGACAGACCAGAGTCATGTACTTAGATACACAGCTCTGAGACAGACTAACCGCTACTGACGTAGGTCTATATGAGCCTCTACTCCTTCTTGACTAATTGACTAATGCCTGTGAAATGATCAACCGCTGTTGACGTACAGTTCAGTAGCTCCAGTGCTTCTTCTCTATCCCGTAATGACAATTAAGTGACTAACGCTTGTCAAATCATCAAGCACTGTTGACCTACAGGACAGTAGCTTTTCCACCTCTTCATTGTTTAACAGGGACTAACTGCTTAATGCCTGTGAAATCATGGTGTTGACGACAGTGAGCTTGATTTCAACCCCAAGAAGCAAGGCCCTCTTTAAAGCGTAGATGACTCGTTTTTGCAACTTTTGTCTGTTGCAGAAGGTTTAAACACTGCCTCCTGAGTGTAAACACTGATACACTCTCATAAACATTCTCACACACACACGAACTGACAAAACAAGAAATGTGCAAGCATATGGGTACAGTCTGTCTCTTGCTCTCTCTCTGACACACATGCACACACACACACACTCTGACGGACCCAAAAGGCATGTGTACACAAGTATATGCGTACACAGTCACTTCACAGTCGCTTTCTCCTTCTCACACACACTGACAAAAAACTAAAAGGCACATGCACACACGTGTACACAGTCTCTCACAGTGCCCCCCCCCCCCCCCCCCCCCCACACACACACACACACACACTCTGTTATCCTCTCCTTGGCCCAGTGCTGGCCATGTGGAGGTGTGATCAGGGAGAATAAAGAGATGTTCTCTTTCTCCTCCAGCTGGTTGCCTTCAGGGCAGGGCCAGCTAGCCAGCCTGTTGTCTTACCAGGGTTAGGGTTGATTAGACTACCCGTGACAGGACAGGGTCTGCTAGCCAGTCTGTTGTATTAGGCCTACCCCAGAACAGTGGCCAGCCAATCTACTTGTTAGCATTATGGCCAGCTAGCCATCCTGTTACCCAAGCCAATGGCCAACTTGTTAGAGTTATGGCTAGCAAGCTAGCCTGTTACCCAGGCCATTAGCCAACGTGTTAGCATTATGGCCAGCTAGCAAATGTTTTACCCAGGCCAGCGGCCAACCTGTTAGCATTATGGCCAGCTAGCCAGCCTGTTGCCTAGGCCAGTGACCAGCAGGCCTGCTGTTTTATCTAGGGTTTGTCTGTTGTTTTATCTAGGGTTTGTCTGCTGTTTTGTCTAGGGTTTGTCTGTCCTTTGGTGCTCACAGGTCTGTGTCTGGGTAAATCTCCTAAGATGATAGTACTTAATGCTCGGTCAGAACATTAGGGTTTTGGCAGGGATGGATGAATGGATGAAGGGATGGAGTGGTCGAAAACAAACGAGGGTAAACGAACGCTCAAGTGATCAGAGGCGAGTAGCGTCACTAACGCTAATGCCAACAAATGCTAATTAACCCATAAGACTCTAAGCTCTGTCTAAGCCAGGAGAGGGGAGGTGAGATACTACTAAGCTATATGGAATTGTTTTAAAATGGTCATACCAATGATAATTTTTCTATTTTATTTTGAATTTTAAGACCCCTTGAAGCCTATAAGAAATAAATATATACAGTACCAGACAAACACACCTACTCATTCAAGGGGGAATGGTAAGAAAACACTTACATAGCATTGAAGGTCCCCAAGAACACAGTGGCCTCCATCATTCTTAAATGGAATAAGTTTGGGAACCACCAAGACTCTTCCTAGAGTTTGCCGCCTGGCCAAACTGAGCAATCGGTGGAGAAGGGCCTTGACAGGGAGGTGACCAAGGACCTGATGGTCACCCTGACAGAGCTCCAGAGTTCCTCTGTGGGGATGGGAGGGAGAACCTTTCAGAAGAACAACCATCTCTGCAGCACTCCACCAATTAGGCCTTTATGGTAGAGTGGCCAGATGGAAGACACTCCTCAGTAAAAGGCACATGACAGCCCTCTTGGAGATCGCCAAAAGGCAGCTATAGGACTCTCAGACCATGAGAAACAAGATTCTCAGGTCAGATGAAACAAAGATTGAACTCTTTTGCCTGAATGCCAAGCGTCTTATCTGGAGGAAACTTGGCACCATCCCTACGGTGAAGCATGGTGGTGGCAGCATCATACTGGGGGGGGATGTTTTTCAGTGGCAGGGTCTGTGAGACTAGTCAGGATTGAGGGAAAGATGAATGGAGAAAAGTACAGGGAGATCCTTTATGAAAACCTGCTCCAGAGTGCTCAGGACCTCAGACAGGGGCAAAGGTTCACTTTCCAACAAGACAATGACTCTAAGCATACAGCCAAGAGAACGCAGGAGTGGCTTCGGGACGAGTCTCTGAATGTCCTTCAGTGGCCCAGCCTGAGCCTGGGCTTGAACCTGATCAAACATCTCTGGAGAGACTTGAAAACAGCTATGCAGTCACACTCCCCATCCAACCTGACAGAGCATGAAAGGATCTGCAGAGAAGAGTGGGAGAAATTCCCCAAATACAAGTGTGCCAAGCTTGTAGCGTCATACCCAAGAAAATGCGAGGCTCTAATCACTGCCAAAGGTGCTTAAACAAAGTACTGAGAAAAGGTTTGGAATATTTATGTAAATATAATACATATACAGTTGAAGTCGGAAGTTTACATACACTTTAGACAAATACATTTAAACTCAATTTTTCACAATTCCTGACATTTAATCCTAGTAGAAATGCCCAATCATAGGTCAGTTAGGATCACCACTTTATTTTAAGAATGTGAAATGTCAGAATAATAGTAGAGAGAATGATTTATTTCAGCTTTTATTTATTTCATCACATTCCCAGTGGGTCAGAAGTTTACATACACTCAATTAGTATTTGGTAGCATTGACTTTAAATGGTTTAACGTTTCGGGTAGCCTTCCAAAAGCCTCCCACAATAAGTTGGGTGAATTTTGGCCCATTCCTCCTGACAGAGCTGATGTAACTGAATCAGGTTTGTAGGCCTCCTTGCTCGCACACATTTTTCAGTTTTGCCCACAAATTTTCTATGGGATTGAAGTCAGGGCTTTGTGATGGCCACTCCAATACCTTGACTTTGTTTTCCTTAAGCTATTTTGCCACACCTTTGGAAGTATGCTTGGGATCACTGTCCATTTGGAAGACCTATTTTCAACCAAGCTTTAACTTCCTGTCTTGAGATGTTGCTTCAATATATCCATATAATTTTCCTCCCTCATGATGCCATGTATTTTATGAAGTGCACCAGTCCCTCCTGCAGCAAAGCACCCCCACAACATGATGCTACCACCCCCGTGCTTCACGGTTGGGATGGTGTTCTTTGACTTGCAAGCCTCCCCCTTTTCCCTCCAAACATAACAATGGCCATTATGGCCAAACAGTTTCATCAGACCAGAGGACATTTCTCCAAAAAGTACGATCTTTGTCCCCGTGTGCAGTTGCAAACTGTAGTCTGGCTTTTTTATGGCGGTTTTGGAGCATTGGCTTCTTCCTTGCTGAGCGGCCTTTCAGGTTATGTCGATATAGGACTCATTTTACTGTGGATATAGATACTTTTGTACCTGTTTCCTCTAGCATCTTCACAGGGTCCTTTGCTGTTGTTCTGGGATTGATTTGCACTTTTCGCACCAAAGTACTTTCATCTCTAGGAGACAGAACGCAGCTCCTTCCTGAGTGGTATGACAGCTGCGTGGTCCCATGGTGTTTATACCAGGCACAGTCAACTTAGTGTATGTAAACTTCTGACCCACTGGAATTGTGATACAGGGAATTGTAAGTGAAATCATTTGTCTGTAAACAATTGTTGAAAAAATTACCTGTGTCATACTCAAAGTACAGTGGGGCAAAAAAGTATTTAGTCAGCCACCAATTGTGCAAGTTCTTCCACTTAAAAAGATGAGAGAGACCTGTAATTTTCATCATAGGTACACTTCAACTATGACAGACAAAATGAGAAAAAAAATCCAGAAATCTTGCTTGTTTGTAGGTGACCAAATACTTATTTTCCACCATAATTTGCAAATAAATTCATCAAAAATCCTACAATGTGATTTTCTGGATTTTTTGTCTCATTTTGTCTGTCATAGTTGAAGTGTACCTATGATTAAAATTACAGGTCTCTCTCATCTTTTTAAGTGGGAGAACTTGCACAATTGGTGGCTGACTAAATACTTTTTTGCCCCACTGTAGATGTCCTAACCGACTTGCCAAAACTATAGTTTGTTAACAAGACATGGTTGAACGTGGTTGAAAAACAAGTTTTAATGACTTCAACCTAAGAGTATGTAAACTTCCAACTTCAACTGTATATTTATTTTTTATTTTTTTTAAATTAAATAGATTTGCAAACATTTCTAAAAAACATTTTTGATTTTGTCATTAAAGGTTATTGTGTGTAGATTTATGAGGGGAAAAAAACAAACTAAAATCAATTTTAGAATAAGGCTATAACATAACAAAATGTAGAAAAAAATCAAGGGGTTTGAATACTTTTCGAATGCACTGATTTTAGCCCATATAATTGCATTGAATAACAGATTCACAACATAGAACAACAGATTGTCCCACAGAAAAAAATCTAAAGGAAGTTTGTTCTGAAGTATCTATCCAATATATATATATATATATATATATATATATATATATATATATATATATATATATGTACATGTATTTAAACCCTTATTTTGTCCCTTAACAGTCTCCATATATACTTCCATAAATGTTTTTGACTGGTATCAGGGGACATTCAGACGTGAGGCCTGTGGGAGTCTCACGTTTACACCGAGTGGTCGTATAATTGTCTAGCCTAAACTGTTCGGACGCTACAGACAGAAGTTGGAAGATCGGCTGTACCGACTTCAGACAAGTCCCAAGACGACTGGTGGGGGTCGTCGAGCAAAACGGAGAACAGCATCGTGTTCGTGAGAGTCTCCTCCTTCCATAATAGTTTGTTGGCCAAACCATTCGGGTGTGTAAAAGCACATTTCACAAAATAAAAGTTTGTGTATACTGTGTTTACGTGTCTGTTTACCCTCCACTACAACCCTGGATGGATGGATGGATGGATGCCAGTCGTGCTTGTTCCTTTAAGGCTCTTATCTGTGAAGGTAGCACAGTGGGTAAAGTGGTATGGGTAGCCTAATCTGGAGGAAATGCATTTAGATGGTTGTTAATCGCAATAACATTAACACTCAGGTGTTTCTGCTAATTGTCTTGTGTGTACTTTCTATTGTTTATTCATGCTGACTGTATCTGTCGCCTGACGGTAGTCAGAAAGTGTGCCGGATCCTTCAAAAAATGTATCATGGTATTTTCCTGCCATGGTAGTACAATGAAAACAATACTATTGTACTATCATGTATTTTTGGTTACTAACATGGAAGGAAAATACCATGGTACTGTTGCAAATACCATGGTATTTTCAACCCACGCTAGTGACCAAAACACCATGATAGTACCATAGAATTTTTCTACCATGGCAAGAAAATACCATGGCATTTGCAGCATTAATATTGTATTTTCCTGCCATTTTAGTGACCAAAATACCATGATAATACCATTGTTTTATCAATGCGAGTTGTTAACAATGCATTCTCATGATGGTCAATGTCCCACAGTATTTTGGGTTAAGTGACCAAAAACAGAGTAATTTATACTCGCATAATGCAATATTGACTTTTTGCTCTGCAATGACAAAGTGTAGGCTTACTCTGCTAAACCCCTTGAGCTCATAATGAAAAACCACAACACACATGGTCTAGTAGTGTAGTGTGCCTCTTAAACCTTAGTCCGCTGGTCACTATATTGCTTATTAGCACGCTAGACAGCTAGCTACATGCTTGCTACTTGTAATAGGCATGTAAGCCTATTAACTAGTTAGCCTGTTAGCTACTGTTGCTAGCCACTGGCCTGCAACCAATCAGCGGCATCTGCGGGAGGATTTAGTCAGTTGATGTACCTACATACACGTGTCCGTGGCTTTCATGTACCTTGAACCAGCTTCAAGGAAAGGATAAGAAGAGGAGTGGGGGGGTGAAGGGAAGAGAGAGAGGGTGGGGGAGAAAGAGAGAAGGAAGGTTTGAGAGACAGGGAGAGGTGGGGTGAGAGAGGAGGGAGGGAGAGGGTGAGAGAGCAAGAGAGAGAATGAAGAATGAAAAAGCGAGACAGAAACACCATTCCCATCCACAGTTTTTATGTGAGTAATGTCATACAGTATAAAACAAATTCTTGACAGCTGTGACCGAAACAGGAAGTTTCCGTACAATTTTAGAAATCTCGACATGGTGGGGTCTTTTTGTGTCGGTAAAATTTAGTATGCTAGAAATAGTGGTGGGAAAGCATTTATGCGCAAATATTGATATAATAACCATCATACAGTGGTGGAAAAAGTACCCAATTGTCATACTTGAGTAAAAGTAAAGATACCTTAATACGAAAACAATAGTTAATAGTAAAACACAACTTGAGTAAAAGTATAAAAGTATTTGGTTTTAAATATGCTTAAGTATCAAAAGTAAATGTAATTGCTAAAATGTACTTAAGTATCAAAAGTAAAAGTACAAGTATAGATAATTTTAAATTCCTTATATTAAGCAAAGCAGATGGCCACATGTTGTATTTTCAGAGGCAGCAGGGATGACGAGAGATGTTCTCTTGATAAGTGTGTGAATTAGACCATTTTCCGGTCTTGCTAAGCATTCAAAATGTAACAAGTACTTTTGGGTGTCAGGGAAAACGTATGGAGTAAAAAGTACACAATTCTCTTTAGGAGTGTAGTGAAGTAAAAGTAAAAGTTGTCAAAAATATGAATAGTAAAGTAAATTACTGATTCCCAAAAAATGACTTAATTAAGTAGTACTTTAAAGTATTTTTACTTAAGTACTTTACACCACTGCCATCATATCGAAGTAAACTTGGAGTAACGCGATGACATGATGTGTGATCCTCCCATAACGACTTAGGAAACCATGCAGTTTATTAGGCTACAGATAAATAAATTATGAAGAACTTCACAGGGTGGTGAAAGTGCACAGTGATGCGCTTGATGCTCCTTTCAAATAAATGTCGAGGGTCTTATTCTGGTGACATGATGATCGATGCTTGACTGCCGTTTGACAAATATAAATATTCTCGCTCTTATCCATAATAATCCCACCATGTAGACTGGACCACCCGCAGAGCCTACCCACATTGTATCTACGAGATGTTAGCTAGAGAGCACGTGCCAAGACCAGAGTACACACATTTGCTATTAAAGCAACAGTTTTTGTGACAAAACAATCGGTAGAGTTGAAAATGCAATGGAAACACAGTGAACATTGTACACTATGCCATCACACACTGATTTTCATCCACAACAAGTCAGGTTGGTGGAAACGTCACTGGTGGGAAAATGTACGTTTTATTTATGCAGATTTTTGAATATTTGCATGAAAACCTGACGCCAATTGGGTGGGAACCTAGCAAGAGAGAGAATAGTGGTAGATATAGAGCGAGGAGAGAGAGGAGGGTTTGAAAGATATAGAGAGAGAGTTAAAAGAGAAACGAAAAGAAAAGAGGGAGAGAAAGAGAGAGCGTAAAGACGAGAGAGAGAGAGAGAGACAGAGAGAGAGAGAGGGGAGGAGAGGCCGGGAGGGTCAAAACAAGAGAGACGGAGAGAGAGACAGAGAGAGAGAGGGGAGGAGAGGCCGGGAGGGTCAAAACAAGAGAGACGGAGAGAGAGAGAGAGAGAGAGGGGGGGGGGGGGGTATTTCAGGTTTAAGAGGTATTTCAGGTTCATCCCACCTATCCTTAGAGCTTTACCTCTTGGCACTCTGCCAGTCTCCCATGTCTGACCAGCTTTAGGTCTTACGGCCTCTTCACAGCAGGAGTGTGTGCGGATGTGTGTGTGTGCTTGTGTGTTTTATATGAATTAATTCATTAACAAAAATGGTTTTGTCAAATTGCCAGTTGGCAACCCATTCCTTACGGGATTAGATGACACATAAACAAACATTACAATGATTCAGAGTGATAATTATTCCGGTGTTCTGCATAGTGTGCACCGCATAAAGAATGAAAAATAAATTAATACATAATAGTAGAAAAGGTTACCCAAGCAATAATATATATTTTTTAAATACAATTAAAATACAGATAAATAAATACAGAAAAATGAAATGGAAGGCATTTAACCCTGGTCTGTCACAAAGAGAAAATTCAAGTGAGAGAGATATATTGTAGGCCCACACACAATTTATATACACTGAGTACACAAACATTAAGAACACCTGTTCTTTCCATGACGTAGACTGACCAGGTGAATCCAGGTGAAAGCTATGATCCCTTATTGATGTGACTTGTTAAATCTTCTTCAATCATTGCAGATGAATGGGAGGAGACAGGTAAAAAAAAAAAATATTTTTAAGCCTTGAGACAATTGAGACATGGATTGTGTATGTGTGCCCTTCAGAGGGTGAATGGGCAAGACAAAATATTTAAGTACCTTTGAATGGGGTATGGTAGTAGGTGACAGGCACATTGGTTTGTGTCAAGAACTGCAACGCTGCTGGGGTTTTACACTCAACAGTTTCCTGTGTGTATCAAGAATATCCAGGCACAGTCAACTTAGTGTATGTAAATGCCACCAATTGTGCAAGTTCTCCCACTTAAAAAGATGAGAGAGGCCTGTAATTTTTATCATAGGTACACTTCAACTATGACAGACAAAATGAGAAAAAAAATCCATAATTTGCAAATAAATTCATTAAAGATCCTACAATGTGATTTTCTGAATTGTTTCTTCTCATTTTGTCTGTCATAGTTGAAGTGTACCTATGATGAAAATTACAGGCCTCTCTCATCTTTTTAAGTGGGAGAACTTGCACAATTGGTGGCTGACTAAATACTTTTTTGCCCCACTGTACATCCTCACTCACACACTCATTACTGACGCCACAAACTCACACCCACACGCACACAACCCCTCACACCTACGCTGCTGATGATGATTGATTCAATTTATTACTATCATTACACTGCTGTTCATTGATTATTGATTTCCATTAGCATTATATCTATCTATTTATCCCGCTATTGGTCAGCGTTACCCCTGTTTACATGTACAGTGCTTTCATAAAGTATTCATAGGCTTTATTTTTCCCACATGTTGTTGTGTGACAGCCTGAATTTAAAATTAATTAAATTGAGATTTTCTGTCACCAATCTACACACAATATCCCATAATGTTAAAGGGGAATTTTGTTGAAATTAAAAAACAAATAATAATGAAAAGCTGAAATATGTTGAGTCAATAATTACTCAACCCCTTTGTTATTCCAAGCCTAAATAAGTTCAGGAGTAAAATATGCTTAACAAATCACATAAGTTACATGGACTCATTCTGTGTTCAATAATTGATTTTTGAATGACTACCCCATCTTTATACCCCACACATACAAATTATCTGTAAGGTCTCTCAATTGAGTAGTGAATTTCAAGCACAGATTTAACCACAAAGAAGAGGGAGGTTTTTCCAATGCCTTGCAAAGAAGGGAACCGATTGGTAGATGTGTAACAAATATCCTGCTGAATATCCCTTTGAGCATGGTGAAGTTATTAATTAGGCTTTGGATGGTGTATAATTACACCCAGTCACTACAAAGATACAGGCATCCTTCCTAACTCAGTTGCCAGAGAAGAAGAAAAATGCTCACCGATTTCACCATGAGGCCAATGGTGATTTTAAAACAGTTATAGAGTTTAATGGTTGTGATATGAGAACGGAGGATAGATCAACAACATTCTAGTTACGCTACAATACGAACCTAAATGACAGAGTGAAAAGAAGGAAGACCGTACAGAATAACAAATATTTCAAAACATGCATCCTGTTTGTTACCAGGAACTTTAGTAGTACTGAGAAAAAAGAAACAAATATTGTCCTGAATACAAAAAGGAATGTTTGGGGCAAATCTAACACAGCACATCACTGAGTACCACTCTTCATATTTTCAAGAATGGTGACTGCATCATGTTATGGGTATGCTTGTCATTGGCAAGGACTAGGGAGTTTTTCAGGATAAAAAGCAATGGAATACAGCTAAGCACAGGTAAAATCCTAGAAGAAAACCTGCTTCAGTCTTTTTTCCAACACACACTGGGAGACAAATTCACCTTTCAGCGGGACAATAACCTAAAACAAAAGGCCAAATCTACACTGGGGTTGCTTGCCAATATGACATGCAATGTTCCTGAGTGGCCTAGTTGCAGTTGTGAGTTAAATCGGCTTGAAAATCTAGGTCTACTTTTGAAAATGGCCTTCTGGCAATGACCAACAACCAACTTGACAGAGCTTGAAGAACTTTAAAAAGAGTAATGGGCACATATTGTACAATCCAGGTGTGCAAAGCTCTTAGAGACTTGGCCAAAAAGACTCTGTGAGCTGTAATCACTGCCAACGGTGATTATAACATGTATAAGAGCAGAAACTATACCATGAAGTCCAAGGAACTGGACATAGATCTCTGGGATAGAATTGTGTTGAGGCATATATCTAGGGAAGGGTATAAAACAATGTCTAGAGTGTTGAACGTTTCCAAGAGCACAGTGATCTCCATCATTGGGAAATTGAAAAAATATAGAACTACCCAGACTCTGCCTAGACCTGGCCATCCAACCAAACTGAGCAACTGGGCAAGAAAGACCTCGGTCAGGGAGGTGAACAAGAACCTAATGAACACTCTGGCAGACCTATAGAGTTCCTTGGCTGAAATGGGAGAAGCTGCCAAATAACAGTCTCTACGGCACTTCACCAATCTGCGCTTTAGGAGAGAGTGGCCAGACAGAAGCCACTCCTGAGAAAAAGGCACATGACTGCACGGCTGAAGTTTGCAAAAAGGCACATAAAAGACTCTGAGAGCATAATTCAAAAGATTCTGTGGTATGATGAGACAGAAATGCAACTCTCTGGCCTGAAGACAAAGCGATATGTATGGAGAAAACAAGGTACAGCTCATCACCAAGCCTAACAGGTTAGGGTTAGTAGATAGTTGAAATGCTACTGAAATGAAATATCTGTTCCTCCCTCTTTCCTTCCCTATCTATCCAAACCTCTTTTCCTCCATCCATACCTCTTTCTACCTTTTCCATCATCCCACAGAGACAGCCGCCAAGGCGTTTGGCATACCTCTTTCGCAGGCGATAGCCAACGACCGGGCATACAAGCAGCGTCAGGATGCTCTGAAGGTTTTTTTTGTAATCTACTTCATTAGATTGTTTTACTGTGAAGTGTAATAAAAAAAACAGTAAACAACATGCATCCAAAATACAAGTGTAAAAACCGCACACTAGAAAATACACTTTTACTTTAGGTCTATTTCCTGTAAAGTGTGTTGTGATGGATTATAAAAGCACTTTAAATAAAGTTGGATATGATTTGCTCTGAAGGAGAGCCGGAGAGACTGCCTTGATCTAGAGGCCAGCGTCCTGAGGTTCCGGGCTGAGAAACAACAGCAGAGCAACGGGAATAAACCCCTCTGTAGCACGGCTTCATCCCCCTTCAGTGGTGCTACATCCTCCTCATCATCGGCAGCACTGGCGTTGCACAGCAAGCCACTCTCACCCAGGTTCCTGGATAAGAAAGCTAGAGTGCAGAGACGGGTGAGTTGGAGAGCACAGACAGACACACACGCACGCACGCACGCACGCACGCACGCACGCACGCACACACACACACACACACACACACACACACACACACACACACACAGAGACACACAGAGACAAGTAGATGGGCTTTACTGGGCTTTACTTTGGTCTGAAATATGCGGACCTCTCTTCGGCTATCAAAAGAGCAGGCGAACATCCAACAAACATTTCTCAACCATGACTTATCACCTTCCAACTACGGTTTCAAAACATGACCACGCTGGCATATCTCCTCCGAGACAATCAAACATTTCTATTGTAGGCATTTGGCACTTGAACGTGCTAGACAGCACATACCGTAGTCCTAAGAACTGTGAAATACTGTGACATAGGTGAAACTGATCCAAACATATCCGTTCAAAAATACATCTGAGTTGTTTTATTTTAACAATATGCCCAACGTCAACAAAAATCTGGGGTATAGAAGTTCAACGATGACTATCAGTATTACTCTCTCAGAACCTCGACCCTGGTAAACAGTGTTGATATTGGAAAATGAAAAAAGGTCTGCATTCCAAACGGCACCGTATAGTGCAAAAGTAGTGCACAATATAGGGAATCGGGTGCCACAGGAGACACACACACACAAGGGAACGTTCAGTTAAATCGGTCTGCCCTCTGTCTGGCTGTCTCTCCATCACAATCATTCGCACAATCAATTCATTTTCCTGGTATGGAGTCATACCGTTGTTTGCCACAGCGACACAGTAAAAATATTAGCAGAGCAAAAACTGTGTGCACATTCGTGCATGCATTTGGGCGTAGTCTGTGTTTGTGTGTATTTAAGTTGAGCCCCTGCTGCGTTAATGTCTGTATCGTGCTGCGCTCTAACCTGCTGCCCTGCTGGGTGAGAGATCAGACACCATCACTGCTGGTGGCTCTAACACACTGTCATTACTAGCCAGGGTTAGGGTACCTGATACTGTATTTGTTTTCACTTAGTGTTTGTCTGTAGTCCTTCCACGTCAGAACAGAATGAAGGGCTGGAGACTAGAGGAGGAAGGCATGTTTGAGACTATTGAGATGCACCCATTAATTAGGGCCTGAACCTAACATAAGCAATGTACTGAATGTGCTGCCAAACGTGACAAAGACAATAAGAGACAGCACAAATAAATCTGGGACCAGGTTACTCATGCATAACTTGAATTATGTGTAATAAATTATTTATTGATGTGGATGGGAGATGTGTGTGTGTGATTGTAATTTCCGCATCTAAGAGATAGATACAAGAACGTTGAGTTGAATAATAATTTGGTGTTGACACGCTTTTTACATTTCTTATTCAGATTTACTTGGAAAACTGAGAAACCTTCACATCAAAACAGAGGAAGGGAAGTAGGTTATTGAGATCATGTCCGCGGGAAGATGTTTTGGGGTGGGGAGGCTTTTCTCCACTATTGTTCAGCGCTCATACGGGAGTAAAAAAGGCCTAGTGCACTAATTTGGTTTAAAAAAAATATATATATATATATATATATATATACCTAATTGTGATTTATCAGGGGGTGCTGCAGCACCCGCAGCACCCCTACTTCCTGTGGCAATGATTGAGATGCACTCTAAGTGCTTGCATGACTCAGGTTTCCATGGAAATCTTTAATTAAAGCTTGAATGTGAAAGGGAGGTATTTGTGTTTTTCTAGGTTCTACATTTTAGAGATAGAAGGCAGTTCATTCAGCTCATCATTCCGAGTAGATGGAAATGGCAATTGCAGCGATTTGTGTATACACGCACACACGCATGAACACACACACAGACACACACACACACACAGACACACACACACACACACACACACACACAGACACACACACACACACACACACACACACACACACACACACAGCGTTGGGCGATATACTTGAAAAGTGTAATCCGTTACTGATTACAGTTACATGAAAAATAATCAGTTACACATACACACACACACACACACACACACACGCATACACACACACACATATATATACAGTCGTGGCCAAAAGTTTTGAGAATGACACAAATATTAATTTCCACAAAGTTTGCTGCTTTAGTGTCTTTAGATATTTTTGTCAGATGTTACTATTGAATACTGAAGTATAATTACAAGCATTTCATAAGTGTCAAAGGCTTTTATTGACAATTACATGAAGTTGATGCAAAGAGTCAATATTTGCAGTGTTGACCCTTCTTTTTCAAGACCTCTGCAATCCACCTCCTGGCATGCTGTCAATTAATTTCTGGGCCACATCCTGACTGATGGCAGCCCATTCTTGCATAATCAATGCTTGGAGTTTGTCAGAATTTGTGGGGTTTTGTTTGTCCACCCGCCTCTTGAGGATTGACCACAAGTTCTCAATGGGATTAAGGTCTGGGGAGTTTCCTGACCCAAAATATTTAGGTTTTGTTCCCCGAGCCACTTATTTATGTCACGCCCTGACCGTAGATATCTCTTTTTTTCTATATATTTTGGTTAGGTCAGGGTGTCACTAGGGTGTGTACTCTAGTTTTTGTATGTCTAGGGTTTTTGTATGTCTAGGGGTTTTTGTATGTCTATGTTGGCCTGATATGGTTCCCAATCAGAGACAGCTGTTTATCGTTGTCTCTGATTGGGGATCATATTTAGGTAGCCATTTTCCTAATTTGTGTTGTGGGATCTTGAGTTGCCTGCACTAATTTGTCTAGCATCATGCTTCGGTCGTTGGTTTTTGTTGTGTTTCATTCATTAAAAGAGAATGTACGCATACCATGCTGCGCCTTGGTCTCACTCATACGACGAACGTGACAAGTTATCACTTTGCCTGGAAAAGGCATTGTTCGTCACCAAACTGTTCCTGGATGTTTGGGAGAAGTTGCTCTCTGAGGATGTGTTGATACCATTCTTTATTCATGGCTGTGTTCAAAATTGTGAGTGAGCCCACTCCCTTGGCTGAGAAGCAACCCCACACATGAATGGTCTCAGGATGCTTTACTGTTGGCGTGACACAGGACTGATGGTAGGGCTCACCTTGTCTTCTCCGGACAAGCTTTTTTCCAGATGCCCCAAACAATCGGAAAGAGGATTCATCAGAGAAAATGACTTTACCCCAGTCCTCAGCAGTCGAATCCCTGTACCTTTTGCAGAATTTCAGTCTCTCCCTGATGTTTTTCCTGGAGAGAAGTGGCTTCTTTGCTGCCCTTCATGACACCAGGCCATCCTCCAGAAGTCTTCGCCTCACTGTGCGTGCAGATGCACTCACACCTGCCTGCTGCCATTCCTGAGCAAGCTCTGTACTGGTGGTGCCCCGATCCTGCAGATGAATCAACTTTAGGAGACGTCCTGGCGCTTGCTGGACTTTCTTGGGCGCACCGAAGCCTTCTTCACAACAATTGAACCGCTCTCCTTGAAGTTCTTGATGATCCGATAAATGGTTGATTTAGGTGCAATCTTACTGGCAGCAATGTCCTTGCCTGTGAAGCCCTTTTTGTGAAATGCAATGATGACGGCACATGTTTCCTTACAAGTAACCATGGTTGACAGAGGAAGAACAATGATTCCAAGCACCACCCGCCTTTTGAAGCTTCCAGTTTGTTATTCGAACTCAATCAGCATGACAGAGTGATCTCCAGCCTTGTCCTCGCCAACACTCACACCTGTGTTAACGAGAGAATCAATGACATGATGTCAGCTGGTCCTTTTGTGGCAGGGCTGAAATGCAGTGTAAATGTTTTTTTTAGGATTCAGTTCATTTTCATGGCAAAGAGGGACTTTGCAATTAATTGCAATTCATCTGATCACTCTTCATAACATTCTGGAGTATATGCAAATTGCCATCATACAAACTGAGGCAGCAGACTTTGTGAAAATGTATATTTGTGTCATTCTCAACTTTTGGCCACGACTGTATATAAGACTCCCACTACTGGGAAAGATGGAGACACAGAAGAACAGGAATCAAAGGGAACGCAAATAAATGGCAGAATAAATCATATAATTAGTCATGAGAACACTGTCCTGAAAAAACCCAGAACATTTTGCCCAAAAATGAAAACTTAAACTCCATTTATAGAATTTCTCTTAAAATAAAATCTACCTCATTATGTTACCCAGGAAAAATGTCATACTCATCCCAAGATTAACTGGATAGCTTTGCAAGAAAGTGTTCACGGCAACTGGCAGAATTTTATTACATGATCAATTAATGGAAATCTTTTTTGAAAGCCAGGAAAAATATTGTTGCAATAATGTTGCTTTCCCTTTACTTTTACCCCCTTCTCCATCACCCTTCTGTTTATCCTCTCACTTGTTCTTCTGTTCCTTCAGTCCCTCCTTCTCATCCATACTTCCCTAATGTTCCACTCTCCTTCCCTCTCTCTCATCTCTTCCCTCTGCTCCTCCCTCTCTTCTGTCTCCCTCTCTTTGTTCCTACTATTGTTTCTCTCCTACTCTTTTCTCATCCTTTTTCCCTCACCTCTAGTTTTCACTCTCCCTTTTAATCAACTCCTAAAGGTTTTGAAACTTGAACTTGAAATGCTTAATCTCTCCCTCCCTCTCCTCCTGCGTCCCCCTTCTCCCTCCAACAGGGTGGCCTGTCAGTGGACTCCATCTCAGATCTTGTAGAGAGTCAGTCCCGCCTGTTGGAGGCGCTGCAGCTGTCCCACCCTGCAGAGCTGGAGCTGAAGAAGACTGCAGCAGGTGCCGGGGGGCGGACTCAGACCAAGTTGAGCCTCAACCCCATCTATAGACAGGTTCCCCGTGTGTTGGAGAGGTGCTGCTGCCACATAGAGAGACACGGTGAGACTCAGAGGTCTGCTGATGTGACTGTTATAGCCCATCTAGCTAAAGCTTAGGCATTAGCTCGGGGAACCAACGTAAGTCTTCCGGTCTCAAGCAAGGTTACCCATCATGCGAGTGTGGTTCATTGCACCATGTCTCTGACAATTATAAAGTGTAAAATATATGGGATAGAATATTGAGAGTGAGAGTAATCTGAAGTGACTTTCTCTCCTTCTCCACAGGTCTACAAACTGTGGGGATCTTTCGTGTTGGGAGTTCCAAAAAGAGAGTTCGGCAGGTGGGTCTTTTTGCTCTCCATGCATAAATGTTAATGTCTTCAACGTTACAATTAGCTCTCCCCTGGTTGAGACCTATATACTAGCCAGTGTGTCGATGTACATTTGCTCTCCATACTACACAAACGTTAGCCCAGCTACAGCAGAATTGTGCATTACCTTCACATCATACAGTAGTTATTTATCCCTACTCGGTAGGACTAGCCAGTGTGTTGATGTTGTGGCAGGTGTACTTCTCTTCAGCTGTGTACTTTGTACTCAGGGCCGTTGATCCCTGTCATTTCCTGTTTAAAAAGAAATGCGTCACATGGGAAACTGATCTTATACTGTGTGTGTGGCCGGTGCATGTGAACTTATTTGTGTGTGTGTGTGTGTGTGCTGACTCTCACATGGGTGCTGCCTCGAACTGTGCATCCTTGTGTGTGTGTGTCTCCGTTGCCACTGCCTTTTAAGTGTGTGTCTGCTCGTTCTAGTGTGCGTGCGTGTTCTGATATGGTGCTGTTGTGTGTTTGCCCCACCTAGCTGCGTGAGGACTTTGACATAGGGACAGACGTGTGTTTGGATGAGGAGCACAGTGTCCACGATGTAGCGGCATTACTGAAGGAGTTCCTCAGAGACATGCCTGACCCTCTACTGCCAAGAGAGCTCTACGCTGCCTTCCTACACGCCAACCGTAAGGCACGCGCGCACAGTGACCCATACGACACACACTAGCCATACGAATGCAACCGTTGTCATTTTCTACAAGGTGAATTTATGCTGAACAAGGTCTCTTCTCTCTCTCTCTCAGTTCTGCGAGGGACAGACCAGCTAATGTACCTCCAGCAGCTGCTCTACCTGTTACCCCCCTGTAACTGTGATACCCTGCTCCGCCTCCTCACCCTGTTACACACCGTACAAAGCCACGCACAGGACACCACAGGACCACAGCACCAGGAGGTTCGTCAATGTGGGGGAGGGTAGGGTGGGGTGAGGGGGGTAGGGGGGGGGGTCCGTGTTTGGGTGTCATGGGACTGTCTATCATTCTGTCCATGTTTTTTTCTGTCAGTTTGTCTGTTTTATCTGTCCGTCGTCAACACGTTACCTTCCCTCTCTCAAGAGGAGAGCACATAATGGATTTTGGGTTGTCTTAACCTTCTCTCTCTCCTGTTACGGTTTCTCTGTCTCACCGGACCCTTTCTATATTATATACTGTCTCCTAACGCCTCTCTCTTTCTGTAGCTCACACTAACTAGCCTACACAGTAGCTAGACCTAATATGCGGTCTTTCCCCTAACCTCTCTCTCTCTTTCCCTAACTCATTCCTCTCTTTACCTGCAGTTCCCCGGCAACAAGATGACAGCAACCAACCTGGCAGTGATCTTTGGTCCCAACCTGCTGCAGGGGGAGAGGGGCGGAGGGGACAGGGAGATGAGTCCCCACGCCATGGGCATTGAGGACAGCGCTGCCATCATCAACGTCACCCTTCACCTTATACAGAACTACAGGCGACTGTTCACGGTAGTTGGAGCGTGTGGGTTCGGGGGGGGGGGGTTCGGGTTTAAAAAATGTACGGATAGTCAGGAGCACACTCCAACACTCAGACATGATTTACAAACGAAGCATTTGTGTTTAGTGAGTCCCCCAGATTAGAGGAAGTAGGGAGGACCAGGGATGTTATTTTGATAAGTGTGTGAATTGGACCATTTTCCTGTCCTGCTAATAAGCATTCAACATGTAGCGAGTACTTTTGGGTGTCAGGGAAAATGTATGGAGTAAAAGTACATGATTTTTTTAGGAATGTAGTGGAGTAAAGGTTGTCAAAAAATATAAATAGTAAAGTACAGATACCACAAAAAATCTACTTTAGGTAGCACTTTAAAGTACTTTACACCACTGTGCCTGTTAGCAGGCGCGAGTGTGTGTGTGTCACCCTCCTCTCCTCCTCTCCCCAGGTGTCAGCAGAGCTCCAGCAGGAGGTATTGATGAGTCTCATCCAGACAGATCCTGACATCATCGACTATCTCCTCCGCAGGAAACTCAGGTAGGTGTACACTTCAGGGCCTATATTTACAAACAGTCCACTATGATCTAAAAGGCTAAACTGATTCTGGATCAGCACTTCAGTTGTCTCTGAGTCTTAGTGTTGTGGGTTTCAATATCTCTATTTGTGGCGCTGCAAGACTTCTTGCAACGTGGATAATAGAATACTCTAGTCTCTACTCCCTCTACTTGCTCTCCTCCCCCTTTTTTCTCTCTCCGTTCCTCTCCTTTCTTTCCCCTACTCTCCTCCTCCCACAGTGGCAGTCACCTGACGGTGGAGACGGTAGACACAGCGGGGGGTCGGCGGGACACGGGGGCATCTCTGGACTCGGTAGGGGCGTCTAGTGGAAGCCTGTCACCCCTGGAGCCCTCGCCCCTCTTCAACCCCGACGAGCCCGGGGACAGCAGGCTGACCACAGAGGTGTTCCTCAACCTCAACGTCCTCCAACGCCACCATAACAACAAGAAACGTAAGTCATCGAGTTTAGGTTTAAGATCAGATTTAGGTTAAGGTTCAGATTTGGAGCAGGTAGACACAACCACAACAGGAAGTTACTTATTCCTCCAGGGTCCCATTTCTTTTATTACACCCATAGCAGGTAGACACAACCACAACAGGAAGTTACTTATTCCTCCAGGGTCCCATTTCTTTTATTACACCCATAGCAGGTAGACACAACCACAACAGGAAGTTACTTATTCCTCCAGGGTCCCACTTCTTTTATTACACCCATAGCAGGTAGACACAACCACAACAGGAAGTTACTTATTCCTCCAGGGTCCCACTTCTATTATAACACCCATAGCAGGTAGACACAACCACAACAGGAAAGTTAAGTCACACATACAGTATATAAGGGGTTGGATTTCAGTTACAATACCATCAGCAGGTATACTACACTGAACACAAATATAAACGCAACATGTAAAGTGTTGGTCCCATGTTTCATGAGCTGAAATGAAAGATCAGAGAAATGTTCCATATGCACGAAAAGCTTATTTCTCTGAAGTTTTGTGCACATAATTGTTTACATCCCTGTTAGTGAGCATTTCTCCTTTGCCAAGTTAATCCATCCACCTGACAGGTGTGGCATGTCAAGAAGCTGATTAAACAGCATGATCATTACACAGGTACACCTTGTGCTGGGGACAATAAACTGCAACTCTAAAATGTGCAGTTTTGTCACACAACACAATGACACAGATGTCTCAAGTTTTGAGGAAGTGTGCAGTTGGCATGATGACTGCAGGAACGTCGCCAGATAATTTAATGTTAACTTCCATAAGCTGCCTCCAACGTCATTTTAGAGAATTTGGCAGTGCAAATTTGGTCTCACAGCTGCAGACCTTGTGTAACCACGCCAGCCCAGGTCCGCCACATCCGGCTTCTTCACCTGCAGGATCGTCTGAGACCAGCCATCCGGACAGCTGATGAAACTGTGGGTTTGCACAACCGAAGAATTTCTGCACAAACTTTCAGAAACCATCTCAGGGGAAGCTCATCTGCGTGCTCGTCGTTCTCACCGGGGTTTTGACCTGACAGCAGTTTGGCGTTGTAACCAACTTCAGTGGGCAAATGGTCACCTTCAATGGCCACTGGCACGCTGAAGAAGTGTGCTCTTCACACTGGAGAAGAATCCAGGTTTCAACTGTACCGGGCAAATGGCGTCATGTGGGCAAGTGGTGGTGTTACGGTGGGGTTATGGTATGGGCAGGCATAAGCTACAGATAACGAACACAATTGCATTTTATCGATGGCAATTTTTAACGCACAATGATGCATGACGAGATTCTGAGACCCATTGTCGTGCCATTCATCCGCTGCCATCACCTCATGTTTCAGCATAATAATGCATGGTGGCCCCATGTCGCAAGGATCTGTACACAATTCCGGGAAGCAGAAATTGTCCCAGTTCTTCCATGGCCTGCATACTCACCAGACATGACACCCATTGAGCATGTTTGGGATGCTCTGGATCCACATGTATGAGAGCGTGTTCTGTTTCCCTCCATTATCCAGCAACTTCGCACAGCTGTTAAAGAGGAGTGGGACAACATTCCACCGGCCACAATCAACAGCCTGATTAAGTCTATGCGAAGGAGATGTGTTGCGCTGCTTGAGACATGGTGGTCACACCAGATACTGACTGGTTTTCTGATCCACGGCCCGACCTTTTTTGTAGTTGTTGGTATCTGTGACCATCCAGAAAAATATATTTGCGTGATATGCAAATACGGGCATATTTACTTAACATTGCCTAATTTGCATATTCTACTAAAATATATTTTTTAAGTATTATTATTTGTACAAATATTTATGTACACTCAACTGTTAAAAGTTGATTGTCATATGATTAAGATTAAAACATTTTTAAAACAACAGAATAATAAGATCAGTATAGTAAGAGCTTGATAACATTGTAATAACAAAGTAACATTCTAATGACATTGTAATAACACAATGTTGCTGGTTTTGGAGGATTCAAGCACTGTTAAGGACAACAAACCCTATCAACAAACCAAAGCCAAGTTGGCCAAGCGGTATCAACGATGGCATCAAACCATCCCCAAGCAAGAGGGCGCGCGTGGGGAGAGGTTTACAGATATGAATGTTGACTTGTTGAAATCCATCAATGAAAGGCTTGCCAAACTTGATATCTTGGATATACTACGAGAGGACATCAATGCATTATGTGCCAGTCTAGAATTCAGCCAATATCGGATTGATGATCTAAGGAAAGAGAACACGGCACTGAAAGGTACTGTAGACTCTATTCATGGTGGAGGTGGTGCCAAAGGGGAACAAACAACTTAAAGAAACCTTGCTTGGTGTACAGTGTCGATCAATGCGGGACAATCTCATCTTTTCAGGGGGACCGGAGAATGACAACAGCAGTGGCTGTGAGGACACTGTCTGGGACATTATGTCAACTCAACTGAAACTGCCCACAGATGTGGTGCGTAATGTCACTTTCTCCAGAGTCCTTAGAATGTCCACTTTCTCCAGAGTCCTTAGCCTTTTCCCAGAAGCCTTTGGGAAAAGGCCATGGGCTATTATTGCAGGTTTTGAAAATGTTAAGCAAAAGGAAATGGCAAAGAGCTGGTGCAGAGAACTCCGAAACACTGACTTTGGAATGAATGATCACTTCCCCCACGGAGATCAATGAAAAGAGAAAGAAACTGTATGAAAGAAAAGCGTTGCCTGAACCAACGAGTTTCCTTGGTGATGGATAAACTTTACATCAATGGGAAACTGTATCGGGACTCTGGAGTAACTCCCTGGTTATTTTAATCCAATGTTCAAATCTGAGTTTGTGTGTTGTAGTGTGTCATGTCAACTTCAACTATAATGAATTCATGCTCTATTGATCTTTACTTGACAAGGAAAGGGTTGCATATAGCTCAGGTTAATGTGTGCAGCCTAACTAACAAAATACATTCTCTTTTTTTTACTTGGTCAACATAAATAATATTCATATTTTAGCTTTGACCGAAATGCATTTGGATGCATCTGTAAATGATGGGCAAAGGAACATTAATGGATATAGTCTCCTTGGAAGGGACAGGAATGGGAATGGTGGGGGTGTAGCACTGTGCATTCAGAATCATATGCATTAAGGTCATCCCTCCTCTTAAAAGGAATGTCAATTTATTTATTTTCTACCTTTATTTAACTAGGCAAGTCAGTTAAGAACAAATTCTTATTTTCAATGACGGCCTAGGAACAGTGGGTTAATTGCCTGTTCAGGGGCAGAACGGAAGATTTGTACCTTGTCAGCTCAGGGGTTTGAACTTACAACGTTCTGCAACCTTCTGGTTACTAGTCCAACACTCTAACCACTAGGCTACCCTGCGAGCCCATATTACCCACGAGGCAATATGGGCTCATCTGCCTCACCAGGCAGCCATATTGGAAGGATGTGTGTCTAGACCTCCTAGCGCTAAGGTGTCCTATCTGGATGACTTATGCACTGGGTTTGACCAGGCCACAGAGATGTATTTATCTTGGGTGATATCAATATAAATTGGAAGGATCATAATAATTCAAATAGAACTAAATTAATGAGATATCCCGAGAGCTGTGGTTTGAAACAAATGGTTAATGATACTATTAGATCATGAACTAAGTTAGGTCACCGTTCAGACATGTGCGTTGATCTGATCTTCTGTAATATACCATTGCAATGCTTAACCAAGAATATGCATATCCTTGCTTCAGGGCCTGAGCTACAGGCATTTAGATTTGGGTATGTCATTTTAGGTGAAAATTGAAAAAAAAGGGTCCGATCCTTAAAAGCCAGATCAATGCCAGTGGGCTGGACAGACCATAATTTTGTGACCATAACCATGAACACCAAGGTTCCAAAGAAACCCCCTAGGATTTTGGTCAGGAGATGTGTTAAAACATTTCATCATAATCTATTTCTAAATGATTTGGCTGCTGTACCCTGGGAGCTGATTTATCTAGAGGATGATTTAAATCACACTCCATAATGTTTTATTGATTTGCTCACTGAGGTAATGGACCATCATGCCCCAGTAAGAAAGAGTACAGTTGGGGCTTGTCCATTTTCCATGGATTGGGTGAGGCAATTTCTCCAAAAATATGGCAAAAGTGTTAGCCAAATCTAAACTGGAAATTGATTAACAGAATTATAGGACACCACGTAATTATGCAGTTAAATTGATCATAAGAAAAAAACATTATTTTAAAACAATGCTTTTATTGATTGTAAAAATATTTTTTTTAAAGTATGGAATACTGTTAAGGGCTTACTTGGTACATCTCATCATGCCCATCTAGTGTGGAGGGTGACGGCAGAACAATAACAAAACCAGCTGATATTGCCAATCATCCTATTGAAGTCATTACCCAATGGTAAATTTGGTTATGATCTTATGGACAATTTTTTACTTCGCTATGCTGCTCCCCAGATTGCAGCTCCTTTGAAATACATATTTAATTGGATCACTTGAAAAGGGGACATTTCCAAATAAATGGAAGCATGCTAAACTGTGTCCAACCCTGAAAGACAGCAAAGAACCCATTACTCCTGCCAATAGTTGACCAATTAGTCTACTCCCTTCACCCATTAAGATATTGGAGGGTATTGTGAGTAGACAAATATGGGAGTACATGGAAAAGAATGATCTGATCACAGCCAATCAGCATGCTTATTGCAAAAATGTAATTTAATTGGTTGACATGACTGACCAGAGGCTCAATGCTATAGACAATAGCAGGTTTTGACAAAATTATTTTATTATGGGTTTAAGGAGTCAGCATTGAATTGGGTAGTCATATCTGACAGGAAACAGTCCACCTATATCAATGGGTCGTATTCTTCCCCTCATGCTTTAAACTGTGGAATACCGCAGGGCAGCTGCTTTGGGCCACTTCTTTACTTAGTATATACCAACGACCTTCCTTATATCTTATCTGAAACTCAAGCTACTATATCTGCAGATGAAACTACAATTTATACAGCAAGATAATCAGTTCAACAGGTACACCAAGCTCTACAAGTAGATCTGGGAAATATCAGGGAACGGGTTTACCGTAGCAAACTTGTTTTGAACGCCAAGAAAACCAAGGTTATGTTGGTCTGTTCCACCAGGAAAAGGCCAACACAGAATGGGATACAGTTAAGTATGGAGTGAGTACCAATTGAGTTTCAGAAACCAAACTACTAGGGGTCCAAGCTAGACAACTGCTTATCGTGGTCATCTCAAATAACTCAATGTAAAAGAAATAATAATAATTACAACTGCATGCATGATCAGAAGGATAGCTAAATATTTACCGGGAAAGATTCTTAAGCAAACAATCCAGGCATTAATTGGGAGTCAGGTGAACTACTGTTCTGTGGTCTGGGGAAATTCATCAGCAAGTGAAATTAGAAGGATACAGACTGAACAGAACAAAGCAGCAAGGAGTGTTTTAAGGTGGCGATATGGTAATTATGTTGTAGTCATGCACAATGCTCTCGGTTGGTCATCAATCAACAAGGTAATTGGAGAAAAAAAATGCTTATTTTATTTCACAATTTACACTATTTAAAACAGCCAAACTCCATTCACAATGGTATTCAGTTGGTAAGAGACAGTCATTCAGTAAATACTAGGAATAGATTGTCCACTATCTGTGTTAGACATAAAAGAAAAATAGGCAAAAGAACATTTCGATTCGGACCAATAAAGAAATTTAATCATTTATCTGAGCAAACCAGAAACATTTCAATAAATAATAAAAAATAAAAATAAATTTAAATATAATACATTGGAAGGTAGATGAAGGAATCAATCTATATTTTCAGACTGTTTAGAGTAATTATCTGGTCAATATGTCAGTTTGTAACAGTGTGTTATGTGAAAATGTGATCGTATTATAGCTTGTATTTTAATGTTTAAGGACTCTTGGAAGATTAGTCCAATTAAGGACTAAAAGAGATCCTAATGAAATAAAGGCTCTCCCTCACCAGGTTCCAACGAGACCCCGTCCAAGTCCATTGGTCAGATGAGACAGTTCCACTCCCACCACAACCTACTGAGTCTGGCCCAGCCCTCCAGTAGCTCCAGAGTCCACCCAGAGGACAGCCAACACCATGCCCAGGAACGGAGGATTCCGCTGGGCGAAGGTCTGAGCTTCACCCTGGGGGCTGCCTCATGCTCCAGCCTGGGAGGACAGGGGGAAAACAGTATCTGGGTGAGGCAGACACCCCAGGAGGAGAAAGAGAAACCCTCTCCTAGTCATACAAGTCATTTTTGGGACTTCTTCACAGGCAAGGGCTCAGGGTCTGAGACCATGGTATGACAGGATAGAACACTGGGGGGCGGGGGTGGTGCAGGGTGGATTGGGACTAGAAATGGTTGGACTGGCCCACCATGCCTTTGTCTGGTCTGCCATATTGTCATTTCTGGGTGGCTGGGAGGTGGTTGGACCCCGTTGAGGGACACTGATGTAGAGTAGTGTTTATACGTATTCATACGAGTGCAAACGTAGACCGCACACACACATTGTTGTAACGTGTGAACTTATATTTTTTTTACTATAGAGCCTATCCCCTTCCCCTCTATCCCTCAACTTCTCCATGATCTCTCGTGATGCTACACTGAGCTCCATCCAAACAGCCAGAAAAAAAACATCAGTGGATGTATCCTTTATGATCTATATTCTGAACCCTCTGTTGGGTAACTGAACACTTAACGTTTGATACGGCTGAAGACCAAGGAGACGATGGGCAACACTCTGTAAATACATCAGTGTTTTAAACCGTGAAGACTATGGGCTCGATTCATAGTTCTGCGTTGGAGCCTGATTGACATTTTAAAGACAACGTTCCCATGCTAGCCGAGACTGCATTCACATTAACCGCTGCATATGTCGGCTCAATCGGGAAATTAATTCAATCCCAAGTGCTTTCTCGAATCTCATATATTGGGTTTGAAACATTGGTTGCCATGACAAAGGTGACATTTTTCATATGTACAGAAAAGTATATAATCGTTCAATGCGTTTGCTTCATCTTCTGGTGAAAGGTCACCCCACACATCATTTCTGTCTGGAACTTATCACGCTTCACAGGACTATAGTAATTAACTACCGGGGACAATGTGGCCATAGAGAGCCCATGTATTCAATAACTAAAGAACTACCTGAGAATTCAATTGGGCTTGAGGATTGAGACAACTTCTTAAAGTAAATCTGTCCCTACCATGTAAATGCAGGATTGTCTGTTTTTTGTATGTATATAAAAAATGTAGGCTTGTGTGCATCCAGTCTCTGTATTTGTTCTGGACCTTGTTGAATTGCAGTATTGATATCCAACAAGACACTTGTTCCATGAGGTGCTTGCTATCCTGTAAATATTAATCTCACTCTTGTACCATTAGACAGTATGTGCACATTTTTTGGGGGCAATACTTTTCTATACTTTGTAAACAAGCAAGCAATATCCCCTCAAGGTGTAGCTAGATTTCAAACTGTCTATTTTCTTACAGGTGTTTCTTGTATCTTGGAATGCATCTATGTACGAGATTTGAATTAAATGTACAATTGTTGCTTCGTTATCCTTTATTGAATCCAGTGGGGGTAAAACAGATTTAGAAACACAAAACAGGGTTGTTGATTCATAGCTTACTGAAGCAAGAAGTCCCTTGTGTAATGTTTGGGGAAATTCTGTATTTTTGGAATTTCACCTACTTTTCCATAAGACATGACCGTGTAGAACAGCAGCAACCCCTAAGGGGAACAAAGCATCAGCTTTCCCAGTAAAGTTCTGTAAATGTTCTACCAGTGCACACATACAGAGAGAAAGAGACAGACACTTTTTCCATCTTAAACCAGTTATTTATTGGAGAAAGTTGAGACCAAAACCTTTTTTCCCCCAAACATACAAATTTTCACTGCATCTGGGCCGCGACATCTCACTTTGCACCCCAATAAACACTCCTCCCCTTCTCAAAGTGCACTTCAACTTAAATCACTTTACACAGAGCAGTGCCGGGTTCAATTCCTATTACATTCTTGGGCGAGTTAAAGTAGTGAAATGGACATCTGTGGACAAATCCCCCATGGCAAATTCAGTTGACTGGGATTGAAATGAAATTACCACCCTAGGAAATGTTTCTAGGACAAGGGATTTTTCCTGATCAGGAAAAACATCCTGGTCGTAATTGAATATGATCAATCGTATAGACCTCTTATTTCAAGCAAGCAATTAATTATATTCCAATAACATCTTTATATTTACACATTTTCAATGTCTCCATCCCAAATGGCACCCTATTCCCTATGTAGTGCACTACTTTTGAACAGCACCCTATTCCCTATATAGTGCACTACTTTTGACAGCCCTATGGGCCCTGGTCAAAAGTAGTGCACTACATAGGGAATAGGGTGACATTTGGGACAAACATTGTCTCAAATATAACCCCAAATAAATCACAACCCCATTCATCTCAGCTGCCTACACAAGAATGGTAGGTCTAAATTAGCTAAATATATAGAAAAAGTTAATAATAATACTTAAAATAAACTAACTTCAGACCCTAGTTTTAATTTGTTGTTCCCACCCGTGTCTTCTAAACCATCATTACCCCTCATCAAGTTTATGGAAGTATGGTGGTGTATGCGTCCCAAATGGTGCCCTTTTCCCTATGTAGTACAACACATAGGGAATGGGGTGCCATTTGGGACACAACTGGTATATGTGTCAGTACGTACACAGAATTTCTTTAGAAGAAAAAGAACAGCCAACTCTCCTCGTGTCCTTCCCTTCGCCTAAACCGGTCACAGTCATTGGTTACGTGAGAAACCTTATCAGCGGCTGGGACATACAGAGGAGCAAAAATAGTTTCCAGCGCATCTTGAAATCGTTGTTCCTACAAATTTTGCTGTAGATTTTGAACGGTTGGAGTGATTACCACCTATAAAAGCTGTGCAGGGCTTGTTAGAAGGGAGAGTGATGAGTCTGCACAGAATAACTGAGGGAAATTAATCGATTCTCCACAAATGATCTTATATCATTGCTTGATGATCATCCCTGATGTTTTCTGGAACTTTCCAATACCTTCCTGATGCATTTGTTTCTGATACCTCCAAGTGTCCAAAAATAGAGAATCAGATCATCAAATAGATTGACAGTCTGTTAATAGTATCTTAGATATCATGTATAGATCAATTTAATATAGCGTACTATTTTGGTGACCACCCCCTACCCCCATTCTCTGACGGGTATGCGGCTCGCCCAGCGATTTTGTTTTACTAAAGTGTCTCCCTCTGAAATATTAGTAACTACCAATGATCTACACCGAGGTGAAAAGAACTGGACTGGTTAAACCAAATACCTAGAACTGGATAGAAAAATGTTGCTGTCCCCTACCCAGGTTTTACATATCACTGCAGCTGAAGGAAAGGAGACGAGGTGAGGAAGCCACGTTAAGACTATTGATACGCACCCAGGAAGCAAAACGGGACACATTGCAGACCAGTGTAGTTCGTTAGTTACATACGAAGCTGCTATATCTAAACACCATTTCATGCAGCTAAAAAGGGAGACTCGGGGATATGATGTGGGTGCACAAAGTAAACAGCATAGTGGGTCGATTTCCGCAACTAAGAGCGCTGAAGCGCGAGGCTAAACATCTCGGCGTGAAGCAAACCCGTGCACAGTCGCAAATACTGCGTCTGACTCTGTGGGAGCGATGTCTTGTTCATCGCAAAATGTCGGCAGTGCTGTTCGTGGCAACATCATTTCACGGAGTCTACCTTTAACATTAGGCTGCATTACATGTCCCTCTGTCAGTTAGGCTGGAATACACACTATGGAAAGCTGTGTGACACCTGTTTCTCTGCAGTGTCCAGCGGCGTGTGCTCGCGATCACTCACTTCAAACACTAATCAACCCAAACGTGATAATTGGCTGTGTGTGTGTGTGTGTGTGTGTGTGTGTGTGTGTGTGTGCGCGTCAGTTGCACTGTCAGCAGCAAGAAAAGGGGTCAAACCACTGTTATACACACACCTCTGGTATGCCACACCTCACTTCACTCACCTACGACACACACCAAAGGTTAGGGAGTACAGAGACGCAGACAGACAGGGTAGACGGAGTGTGCGTCCCAAATGGCACCCTATTCCTTACGTGCCCCGGTGAAAAGTAGTGCACTACAAAAGATACAGGGTTCAATTTGGGACTCACCCAGTGAGAGTTTAACCCTATAGGCTAGAAGAGTGTACTAGGTAAATACTCTAGCTCGTAATAGCCTAAGTTCAATCATTAATGAGTTTAGCTCCCTCACCATCCAAACACGTTCTAAGTAGAGTAGCAAGTCACACAATCTAGCATTTAAAAAGGGCAATTCCTCCACTTTTCAACCTCATATCTCCAACATCATACCAGTGTGAACATATGCGAAAACAGCACATTTCCATGATCTCTGGTTAAAAAGACAAGGGGGGAAAAAAAACGCTTCTCTGTGACATCACAGGGTAGGATTAAAGTACTGCAAAAATACTTTTTAGCGTCGGTACCAAGTTATCGTTACTCATTGTGTGTTTATTCCTCGTGTTATTATTTTTCTAATCAGGTTCTCCTTTTTCTCCTCTCTGCATTGTCAGAAAACAAACGCATGTTACAGATATTTTGATCTAGCCAGAGGGAGGGCATTTTCTTGCTCCGCACTTCACTGCAAATCTCAAGAGTTAGGAAATGTATTTTACCGTTATTTAACTAGGCAAGTCAGTTAAGAACAAATTCTTATTTTCAATGACGGCCTAGGAACAGTGGGTTAACTGCCTTGTTCAGGTTGCGGAACGACAGATCTGTACCTTGTCAGCTCGGTTACTAGTCCAACGCTCTAACCACTAGGCTACCTGCCGCCCCAGGCTACCCTGCCGAAATCACCGTTTTAACTTTTAATGATGTCCTTGGGTGGAACTTAACTTTATACATTTTTTCCTACAAAACGTAGAAATGCCATTTTTTCACATAGGTAGACACTGGTATTGTGCTGAAGATAATGAAAATGTGGTTGAATTGCCCTTCGATATCAGTTAAGTTAGGGTTTGCAAAAATCCAGTAATTTTCCACAAATTCCTAGGTTCTCCAGAATTCCTGGTTGGTGGATTCCAGATTTCCAGCTTATTTCTTCTTGATTTCTGCGTATCTTCCAGACGGAATTTTGGGAAAGTTACCGGAGTTCTGCAACTCTATACACAACGTAAAATGTTTTGTTTAAGTCCTTCACCAATGTCAACCTCATATTAGTAATTAGTTAACCCTGAAAACAAGCAGCACGTCTTAGACAGTTAGATTTGAGCTCACAAAGGAATGGTTTATGCGTTAAAATATGAATTAATATATGGTTGCAGAGTATAGCCTAAAAACACAAAATGGCACCCTATACCCACTAGGGCTCTGGACAAAGGTAGTGCACTATGTAGTGAATAAGGTGCCTAGGTCTCCAACTGGTGGGGTGTGTTTGAGATTTAAGAAAACTCTGGGCCTTAGTCAGACCACAGCTGAGTCCCTAGGAGACCTGGTCAAAAATAGCGCAATATATGTTAGAGAATCAGGTGCCATTAAGACACAACCTATATATCTAGTACTGGTCAGGATTGGTAAAAACTCCAGGCCCTAAGTATGGTCCAACCAATAAGCAGCCAGTTTCGTACTGTATATTTCAAAACGGCAGACTGTCTTACATTCAACTTTAATACAGGTCCCACTCTGGGTCTAGCTAACATAAACACCTCCCATGTCAGAGCGATGGATCAGGGCCTGTATTCATAAAGCTTCTCAGAGTAAGAGTGCTGATCTAGGATCAGATTTAAAAAGGCAAAACTGATCCTAGGTCAGCACTCCTGCTCTGGAGACATTTTATGAATAGTGGGCCTTAATCAATTTATCTTTCTGTTGAGAGTACAGGCTCTGTTCCAATACCTACACCAGCGTATTACTTAGAATGTATTGGGACTGCATACTTGGTATTGTGCTAGAATAGATACTGGGACAAAGCCTTTTAAAAAGAGTGAAGTTAGGTTTATTACCCCAACTGGCAGTGTAGCACATACTTAATATTATAAACCAAACAACCGCTATGTTTGGTTTACTTCTACGGTCAAAAAAAAAAAAACAGGAAATGCTTGTATACCTCAGGCTCTGATTGGAAGTTTCATATCAGGTGACAGGAAGAGGAGCTAAATGTTGCAGCAGCCAATCAGGTTTATACTGCGTTAAAGACGACACAAAAGAGGATGGCTGGGTTATGTCCCAAATGACAGCCTACTCCATATATAGTGCTCTACTTATAGAGTGCAGTACATAGGGAATATGCTGCCATTTGAAGCACAGCCATTGACACCAGTGAGATACTTGCTTGCTTAGGAGACAGATATAAGATAAACATCTGGTTGGCAGGTTATTTGTAGTTGGTGGTGTAGTTTGCTGTTGTTGCCAGAGGGGGAAGTTAGAGAGCTTATATGCGTGTGTCCCTTTAAACAGATGGTAATATAGATGTGTAGCTTTCAGGATCTGAACCATGATATAATAAAACACTGCCAGATCTGGCCCGGTGAGCTGCAAAGGGGCCAAACTCAACTCTCCACCCCACTCTCCAAACTAACAACAACTGGCAACAAAGTATTGAGAACATTCAAGAAATGGCAGATCCACTTTTCATCAATCCCAAATCCTGTTTAGCCCCTCTGAGTGGCACTAAATATGACAAGGACACCAATAATTGATGAAACACCAGTAAATGGCGCCACATCAGTAACGGCACACCATGTAAGCAGAGAGCTCGCCAAGCTAACACACCATATATTGCTAATCTGCTGTCAAACCCCCAAAAAAGACCAGGACGATGATGATGAAAAGGAGGAGAGGATGACGAAACATAACAATCCCTGGTACCTGCTCTTCGTTCTACGATGTCATATCAACTGATCAGTTGCTCAGGCATCGTTGGCTCCTGTCTGCTGAAGATCCTCCTCCATGCATCCTCTCGGCGCTCCACAGCTCCCGCTGTAAAGCCTGAATATTTAAAAACAGGTGGTGGGCTAGGCGGGGCCTGTGGCTGCCCAAGCCCCTCCCCTCTATGCTGAGTCCCAATCCCAATGGCCCGTTTCAGCCTTGGGCCGCTGCCATTTGCTGGTTCAGTCCCGGGACTGGTAGAACAGGATGTAACCTGACTCAGAGTTCTTAGAAATGTCAGACGTTAGACCGTAGAACTCCTCGATCGCCTGGGCGTCGATTTTCTATAAAGGAGGAGAAGAGTTTAAGGTTAGGCCGAATCTCAAAATGACACCCTACTATTCCCCATATAAAATCGCAGAAACAAATCGGAAGTGTTTGTGTCTGTCACGACACAAACATATGGTGACAGAGTTCACAATATAGTGCGCTACTTTTGGCCAGAGCCCTATCTTTTTACTGTGTTGTGTTACTTGTCATACACATTTTGGAAATATGTAAGAATATATGTTTGCGGTAGAACAAATGTGGATCCCCTCAGACGAAAGAGAGAATAAATCGGTAGTGCGTCGACCAGTTGTGAGGGTAGAGTAGTGAGGCAACAATGTTTACTTGCAGTTCATTCCAATGTTGGTTTCCAGGAGAGAAAAAAAAAGGTACCTCTCCCTTTCTCCTGGAAACTGAAATCGGAGTGGACTGCGTGCGAGAGTGAGGGGAGGAAAAGAGGAGGAAGAATTTCAAAACAAACCCACAGCAGCCATGTCTACTCTTCTATCCCCTCCCATTCCAAGTTGCCCCTTAGCTACAGATCTAGGATCAGTTTACCTTCTCCAAACCCCAACCTTAACACTAGAACAGCTAAAGCAGTCATTTGACTGCTCATGAATTTAAAAACAATTATTAGTGACATTTTTAAAGTTATGGCCCCCCTCCTTCCTTGACTTTTCGTAAATAAGTCTATACAACATATTGTCGTTGTTAGAACCTTAATGTCAATAACAGAACTGGAGTTATAAATCAGTTTCAGGAGGGAATGTAATTAGTTTTGAATGGTTTTCCCCCCGTCGCCCCTCCTTCTCCCGACAGTTGAAGGTGTCCAGTTGATAACTGCCTTGAAACTTAACCTAAACATTTTTACACATAAGGTATAACAGATTAAATAAATGAAGTTAAAGGATGATGGGGGAGAATGTGTGAGTTGATGAGTGAACAATGCCAAACGTTGTAAACATCAATTGGGAATGAATAAGAGGGATGCCCATTCTTTTGTATTGATCGGTTCTAATTATAATCTCAAAATTGCATGTATGCTATATCTAGGTCCCTATTAAAATCAATTTTATTTTTTGGCTAATTCCATTATTTTTTCCAAAGTGCTGTTTTCCCCAGGTTTCTGTTTCCCCTGTTTTCTTTAGGTTTACGCTCTCAAAAAACAACATTTTTAATAGAAAAACAACCAAATTGGATGTTTTAAATCTTCAACAATGCTTAAAACTACACAAGGAGACCACTTGAGGTCTGGAAGAAAAGAACAATCAAAGAACTTTTCATTTATGAGTGTAGATATCCTTTAATTTAACAGCACACCTGCAAGAGACTCTTTGATTGGTGGGGTTTCTGTAGCATACATGTGATTGTAGAGTTTGCTAATCAAAATTGCCACTGCATTGACGCAAACAATCATGATATCAAGTGGGCACTAGCTACTTTGTAGTTAACATTTATTAAGTGAGAAGGTTTTTAGAAAGCCTTTCCATTTACCAGAAGACGCTACACAAAGTGCTAGACAAATGGGCATTCCTGCATTGCCTCTAAAGAAAGTTGAAGGAAAATGTGAATCACTGATGCATTTTGTTAATGTCTTAATCAAATGTGGGCATATTAATAAATGTTCTAATATCTTCAATAAATATGTCTTTATATTGTTGAACCCCGCTTTAATGTCTGGATTCCGTGCTTCTGTCCACAACGCAGATTTTAATAGGGCCCAACATTTTTTATTTATTTTACCTTTATTTAACTAGGCAAGTCAGTTAAGAACAAATTCTTATTTTCAATGACGGCCTAGGAACAGTGGCCTGTTCAGGGCCAGCTCGGGGGTTTGAACTTGCAACCTTCCGGTTACTAGTCCAACGCTCTAACCACTAGGCTACTCTGCAGTCCACTGAATCGTATTAGTCTACACTTGCCTACTTGGGAGTACACAGCGAGAGAGTGCGTCATTTACAACGGTAAGAAGACTAAGACAAACGGACGCACATGCTACCGCGTTCAAGCTGCTACAAAATCTGAATGAAAATGACTCCGATGGCGGGGAAGAAATTAATCATGACATCTGATGATTATTCTTCTGATTCTGAGCCTGACCTACACCTCCGAGGCCCAAGTGCAGAAAAGGGCGCACTGAACAGGTGTCGAAGCCACCACCAAATGAAACTGTGAGGCAGGGACAGAAGAGGGGATGGCACCATTTGGATAGAACAAGCTGATGACAATACTACAGGTTGATTACCACAGAGAGCAGGCCCGACATATCAAGCAAAAAAACTACATCATCAACGCACTCACATTTTTTGTTTGTTTGTGTGACATGGGTATGCTCCAACTGATGCCATTGCATGGCACGAAGACGCTACAGTTGCAAAATTCCGGGAACTTACAATAGGATTCCGGATTTCCTGCTTATTCCGCAAACCTTCCAACCAGAATTTCAGGAAAAACAGAATTTCTTGAAAGTTCCCGGAGATTTGTAACCCTAGTAGATACACATGAAATCACGAGCTGACAATAATTTAATAGTTTTGACTGCCGTCAATTTGACATTTCTATTAAATATAAGGCCATTATTGCCCATGTGCTGATTTTCACTATTTAACAAGCACACTTGGCGCTTAGAATGATGTGTAGGCTACTGATGTTGTCATTATTTGACCGTGTGTCTTGTTGAGCGTGCATCTTGGTGGATGGTGTAGTTTACATTTTGTTGCTGTTACCACGTTCCAAGACATATGCCCTTGAATGCATTTGTGGTTTATTTTTTTTTTTACATAACCTACAGTACCAAACTAATGAAAACGCTATTGTGTTCATATTTTCAAGCATGGTGGTGGATGCATTACGCTATGGGTATGCTTGTCATCTGCAAGGACTAGGGAGGTTTTGGGGATAAAAAGAAACCACAGACAAAAATCCTAGAGGAAATCCTGGTTTCGTCTGCTTTCCAACAGACACATTCGTCTTTCTGCAGGACAATAACCTAAAAACACAAGGCCAAATCTATACTGGAGTTGCTTACCAAGACGACTTTGAATGTTCCCGAGTAGCCTAGTTACAGTTGCCTTAAAGCATCTTGAAAATGGCTGTCCAGCAATGATCAACAACCAACTTGACAGAGCTTGAAGAATTACAAAAAATAATAAAGGCCATATATTGTACAATGGGGGGGGGGGATTCACAATATACACAAAACTATGTGGACAACCCTTCAAATTAGTGGATTCGGCTATTTCAGCCACACCCGTTGCTGACAAGTGTATGAAATAGAGCACCCAGCCATGCAATCTCCATAGACAAACATTGGCGGAAGAACAGCCGTACTGAAGAGCTTGGTGACTTTCAACGTGGCACCGTCATAGGATGCCACCTTCCAAACATGTCAGTTTGTCAAATTTGCTGCTCATAAGAGTGGAACTGAGAAAAATAGATTTGATTTACCTTGGTTTCACAGTAACTTAATGCAGTTAACTGCTAACATGACGTCCATTTTATCCAAACCACAATAGAGGCAGGATACATGTATTTAATGTAGCAAAAATGACATAGCGCACTTTTGACCAAATGATTAGTTACTGCCTTTTTGCTTGATAGGGTAGTCTAACAAATGGATTTCAATTGTCTGATTACCTTCTATGAACTGTAACTCGGTAAGTGTTGCGTTTATATATTTTTTCAGTATAGAAAGGAAAATGAACGTGCTTATGCGAGAAATGTTAGTGCAGCGTATCGCATGGATTCGTTCTCCAATCAAACCAAATAGTTTCAAAGTAAAACATATCGTTCCTGTATCACATCGGAGCCGACGTATCAAGATACGTATCGAATTGTCTTGAAAGGGAAAGATGCACATCCCCAATTAAATGTATTAATTATACTGTTAGAATGTTGCAGTCAGAATGATTAGCTTGAAGGGGCTCCCTCGAAGCCCAGCAGTTCTAGTGTTAAAGGGATAATTTGACATTTTGGCAATTTTTCTACTTACCCAGAGTCAGTAACTCATGGATACCCTTTTAATGTCTCCATGTGCAGTTTCAAGGTATTTTCTGGAGCCATTGTAACTAGTATAAGCTCATGACTGGACATCTAGACGGACTATGGGTAAGTAGAAAAAAGGGCTTAACTGCCAAAAGGTCTAACTATCCCTTTAACCATTAGACAGTAAACCCCACAGCTGATCTGAGACCAGTGTCTTTCCAAGCCCAGTGGAAACTTCATCACTCAGCCAGGTTCTGCTCATCCACCAGATGTTACAATGGGACTCTTTCCATAGCGGAAAAAGCCTAGACACTGATCAAAGATCAGTTTTGCATTGTTCCACTCTAATGGTCACGCTAGGTAAACTGAGTGTATGCTGATTCTAGATCTGTGCCTGTGGAAAGTGTCTACCCGGAGTGGAAAAAGCAGGCCCCTCGATTGCTATAACATACCTCTACACTGTGGGTACATTTGAAACAGGGCCACATACTACTACCGTGTGGACTCATTCCCTGAATGTGATCTGGTCTGAAAGCATTTCAATAGACGCAGTAGGCCTACTCGACTTTCAAGTATTTCATAGTGTGTGCTGTGCATTGTTTTAATGCATTCTCATTACCTGAGAAAAGCAGGTTGATTATGGTGAGTGTGAGAGAGAGGACAGAGAAAGCTAGACTACCATGCACGGGCAGAAAGACCCCCCCCCACCTTCGGCTCATCCTACTAACTTATCTAAAACTGGTGTTTCCAGTCTGTCTCCCACTCCCTATTCATAAAGATTCCACATTATTAACAGAGCCACCTGGAGCTATCTGGGTCGACCGAAGCGGAGCAAGGCTTGAATTCCAGACAACATTGAAAGCGAGTAGGGATCAGACCTGGGTTCAAATACTTTTAGCGTTTGCTCTAGCCTGCCTGGAGTGCCAGATGTTCGGTGTTTACACTCCCTCCGAGTATTCCATTGGTTATATTGAGGCAGGCAAGATCAATTAAGCACAGACACAAATATTTGAAATGATTGCAAATCATATTTGAACCCAGGTCTGGTATGTAGTAGGGGGATGGACTGGAATGCAGCTTGGATTAGGTCTCGTCTCTGATGGGTCTCTATGGATGCTGTGAATGAGTGAGTAAAATCAAACTACCAGTTTATACCATATAAATAGATGGTGTCATTTGTTGACAACAGGTCGTTATTGGAGGCATTTATTGGGAATTTGCGAGAACCTACAGTTCATTTAGCCTTTCTGTTTTGCCCGTCTCCAGCTTTCATACCGTATTGCAACTAAAAACTGTCTTTGAAAACACAGCTGGCGTGTTTGAGGGCCCCATGTACCACAGCCGATCAGCATCTCACTCTTCTCTTAAAACATACGGAATATAGACTAATTGAAGGAAAACAACCCTTAGAATATAAAGAGAAGAGTTATCACTAGAAAATAATATATAGAGTATAGACAAGCTCTACTTACCTCTACTATGTCGTCATCAAACAAGAGCCAGAATCCATGACTCTTCACTATGGTGATGTAATGACCACGGTTTGGACCACTGGAGAGGAGGGGAACATAGATATACACGTTATAGACAGGAGGTACAACTAAAAGACTATGCTGAGAAGAGAGAGATGGACAGAAGTAGAGAAATATTGAAAAGGTGACAGACAAGGGGAGAGCCGAGAGAGAAACAGTCTACAAAAAAAACAGACACACACAGATCTCTGGCACAATCTGAGCGAGCGACCACACAGTCTCTCTCTATCTCTTTACCTTCCACAGTGGACGACCACGGCGACCAGATCGTACATGCGGTCGGGGTTGGTGGCGTCTCCTGAGGTGTTGAAGAGGCGGAGCTCCAGGGGGAAGACGACGCGATAGGACAACTTGGTGTAGCGATGCAACTGGTCCATGTATTTAAACCTCTTCAGGTGTAACGCCAGGATCATAGGGAGCTTCTTCACACGCATCCTAATCATAATAAAGAACATAATAATATATGATATAAAGGGGGAAGGAGTAGGGTTAACGCTCCAACGTAGCCATTTTTTAAATCTCAATAACAAATCATTTCTGGGTAAAATAAAATGAGCTTTTATAGGCAGAGAGGTTTGGAACACTTAAGCAATAAGGCACAAGAGGCAGTGCTGTATCATGAATACAGTCAAAGGTCAATGGCATTGTCTGGCCCGAAGCGACAGCGTCATTTACTTGGATATGTCCATGATAACGATGTTGATGCATGATTTTGCCTGGCTCAAATTTTTTTTGTCTCATCTTGTCTGGGGACCATTCAATCTCCATGTATGGTACAGAGATCGACACTCAAAAGTAAAGCATTGTTTCCGAGTCTAGACAGGGAGACTTATATTAACCTTGCTGTACCAAACTAAATGCTAGGATGTAAGCAAGGGTAAATAATGTGGGATAAACACAAGAGATGATTCAGACAGCAACATGATAATACAAGAGATGGTTTGGACAGCAACATGAGATTCTTATGGCGGCAGAGTGATAATTTTCAGATGGAACTGTTAGCAGGCATAGCGTGCCTGTGACGGCCAATAGAGCACGGCTTGGAATGCTGCTTGTCCAATCAGCATCCAAACAATGAGTTGTATAATCTTTCTTATTGGTCTGCTAACTAATTTACCACATGGTGATGTCAACATGGAATGGAAAAACTCCCTCTCACCAAAACAGACTGAAATTTCAGGTGGTCTTTTCAAAAAGCTCTTAAACTAAAAGAGCATTATTGAAATTTTCACAAAGTATTATTCCCACCTCAGTGGGGAAACATTAAAACATAGGATTTTTGTTTTGTTTTTTTGACTGCACTGGGCCTTTAATGTTAGTTTTTAAACCTCTTTAGCTGTATCACCGACAAGCTTCGATCCGGTCTACTAATCACCTACTTACTTACTGTATGTTTGCGCCAACTGCCATTTAAATGCACTTTTTGGCCACGTTTTTCAGAGACCAGCCAGCTCACCTTTTCTGTGCTTCCTGTTTACTCCGACACTGTTCACAGTAGTACTTGTATTCACTACATAGTGTCTCAGTGTTGCTGAAACCCCTGTGGAGAGAAAAGACGACGGAAACACACACAGATGAGTTCTGGAGCATCCACAAGGTGATGTCATTTAGCACATGTATAACTTTTTCATAACGCTTCCTCCTATTTGGCCCTACTGAACTCTTCAGTTTTTCCTCCATCCATTCATGCATTTATATTTTCCTCTCTCTTATTTACCTCTATCCCTTTCTCCATCCCCACAGTGTCTCTCTCTCTGGCAGTACACACACACACACACACACACCTACCTAAGACAGTGCGTGATGGAGGTGTTCTGCTCCACGTCGACAGACAGGTCCAGGAAGTCCTCATCTTTACTGCTCACCTGGACAAGAACTACATTGGTGACATCTACCTCTGTTTAAACACTGTTCAGTAATAGGAAACTGGCATAACTTACAGCTCCTGGCCCCATTCCTCTCCTTCATTTAAAAAAACAACGACAGTCTCCATTTTGAATCTGCCTTTACCATTACAATAGTGTCGGCATTAACAGCCTCCATCTTGGATCTCCCTCCACTTACAGCTTCACAGTTGAGGCAACGCGTCTCGTTGGTCAGGGTGCCCTGGAAGATCTCATGGACCCAGGTCTGCTGTATCTTCTCCCCTTCCTCTCCCTCTCCTCCTCCTGTCCCGCTGCTCCCCCCACCTCCTCCGTTCTGCACCAGTTTTCCGTTCTGCTGTCGCTCCTGGCCCTTCTCCTCCTGGAGCAGGTCAGCGATAGTGTTGAGGAGGTAGTTGAGGAACTCATGGGCATCTTGCTGCATGTAGTTGTCAAACAGCTCTGGAGGGAGAGGATAGAGAAAGAGGGGATGATGGAAGAGTAATGAGCTGTCTAAAGTTGCTACATTTTCTCCAATCTCCATCTATCCTTTCTTTTTCAGGAGCGAGATTAACTTGTTTTTCTCCTTTGCACCCCTCCCATCCTTCTCACCATTCTCCTTCCTCAGACGGGAGATGAACTTCTTGGGAGGGATGACGCCGACCTTCTTCTTTTGTGTAGCGATGCTGTTGAACAGGACATGTTGCCATGAGTTAAAGAAAATTGTAACTTAGTTCCAATTGTAATGTTTTCCCCCATTTCTGATCTATTTTTGGTTCCAAAAACCATTTCATGTGTTTATGCAAGAGTCTACGAGTGGGGCACATTCTCTCCCCTTTACCTGTTGAAGAGGTCAGACAGACAGGTGAGCAGGGACTCTTTACGTCTGGGCTGGACCTTGTAGGCCAAGACCTTTTCCCTAAAAGGACGGCAGAAGTAGAGGGCCTGCAGCACCGAGTTACAGTAGCAGGTGTTCCCAAACTAGAGGAGAGGAGAGAGGGAGAAGACAAGACGAAAGGAGAGGAGAGAGAGAGAGGTAGAAGTGTGAGAACATTTGATAAGTCTTGTGTTATGATAGTTGGAAAAAGGTAATTCAATCTTGATTCAAAAGCAAACACACTAACACTGAAATCCATGGTACTGTAGCTATGGTTATATATTGTGTTTGTGCAGGTGCATGCTGGGAAACTTACAGTTGAAGTCGGAAGTTTACATAGACTTATGTTGGAGTCATTAAACTCGTTTTTCAACCACTCCACAAATGTATAGTTAACAAACTATAGCTTTGGCAAGTCATGGCAAGACATGTAATTTTTCCAACAATTGTTTACAGACAGATTATTTCACTTATAATTAACTGTATCACAATTCCAGTGGGTCAGAAGTTTACATACACTAAGTTTACTGTGCCTTTAAACAGCATGGAAATTCCAGAAAATTATGTCATGGCTTTAGAAGCTTCTGATAGGCTAATTGACATCATTTGAGTCAATTGGAGGTGTACTTGTGGATGTATTTCAAGGCCTACCTCTTTCCTTGATATCATGGGAAAATCAAAAGAAATCAGCCAAGACAGCAGAAAAAAGTTGTAGACCTCCACAAGTCTGGTTCATCCTTGGGAGCAATTTCCAAATGTCTGAAGGTACAATGTTCATCTATACAAACAATAGTACCACGCAGCCGTCATACCGCTCAGGAAGGAGATGTGTTCTATCTGCTAGAGATTAACGTACTTTGGTGCGAAAAGCGCAAATCAATCCCAGAACAGCAGCAACGGACCTTGTGAAGATGATGGAGGAAACAGGTTCAAAAGTATCTATATCCACAGTAAAACAAGTCCTATATCGACATAACCTGAAACGCCGCTCAGCAAGGAAGAAGCCACTGCTCCAAAACCGCCTTAAAAAAGCCAGACTACGGGCACATGGGGACAACCATTAAGCACAGGGGTGGCAGCATCATGTTGTGGGGGTGCTTTGCTGCAGGAGGGACTGGTGCACTTCACAAAATAGATGGCATCATGAGAAGGAAAATTGTGGATATATTGAAGTAACATCTCAAGACATTAGTCAAGAAGTTAAAGCTTGGTTGCAAATGGGTCTTCCCGAATGGACAATGACCCCAAGCATACTTCCAAAGTTGTGGCAAAATGGCTTAATGACAACAAAGTCAAGATATTAGAGTGGCCATCACAAAGCCCTGACCTCAATCCTATAGAATATTTGTGGGCAGAACTGAAAAAGCATGTGCGAGCAAGGATGCCTACAAACCTGACTCAGTTACACTGGCTCTGTCAGGAGGAATGGGCCAAAATTCACCCAACTTATTTTTGGAAGCTTGTAGAAGGCTACCCGAAACATTTGACCCGAGTTAACCCATTTGAAGGCAATGCTACCAAACACTAATTGAGTGTATGTAAACTTCTGACCCACTGGGAATGTGATGAAAAAAATAAAAGCTGAAATAAATCTCTACTATTATTCTGACATTTCACATTCTTAAAATAAAGTGGTGATCCTAACTGACCTAAGACAGGGCATTTTTACTAGAATTAAATGCCAGGAATTGTGAAAAAATGAGTTTAACTGTATTTGGCTAAGGTGTATGTAAACTTCCGACTTCAACTGTACATTGACCAACAGCTATGGTTTATATTGTTGAGTGGGCACTTACGTTGACCAATCCAAAGTAGTGTTCATTAACTGGAAACTGTTCCGGTCCGATCTCCTTCTCCAAAGCTGAGGCATTGGCGCCCTGGAAAGCAAAGTATTGCATTTATATAGTGTCTGCCAAATGACCATCTATCGTCCAGAGTGACTTACAAATCAGTAAGAGTCAACGAACCATGTATTCTAGCCAAGAGTGCCAATAATATCCACACTGGAATACTTTTTAGTATGCTCTAATAACTTTTCATGCAGTATGAATATTGTGATATAGCCTAGTTAGATTGGCTATAGGCCTGCCCTCACACTATTTCATATGCTTGGCTTCTAGCATATCATGTAGCAGGTCTACTAGTATTAATATTGGGATATAGCCTAGTTAGATTGACTGAAGGCCTGCCCAACACACTGCTTGGACTGTATGCCCACCAATCCCATTTGACCCCTGGGTCTGGTACGTATCATTATGTAATGATTTTACACGGTATCAAGTGCACAGTCTGCCCGAGACCTGTCCAGTATCATCTTAGGACAGAAGGTGTGGTCCTCCTAGTCCTTGTCCATGATTACACATTTATGAATTCATTATGGTGCTCTGTCATCATATAAGAATGACCACTGCTGACTGAAATAACTAAAAAGGTGTGTGTGTCTCATGTGTGAGATGTTCCCATACGATACAACTGATCTACAAGACGCAGACAGAAGATGCCGGTGAACTGACTAGCTAACCCCTGTGAATGAAAATCAAAGGCTATGAATATGACTAGCAGTAGCAGGGCTTAAACACACTCAGCACACATTTTTTATTTAAAGGCTGCATGAAAGATTTCTCCCTGACATCTGGGGTGCATTCATTACGTCTTGCAAACTGTTTAAGAACCAAATAAGAGTAAATTGAAAGAAACGGGGAGGAACTAATGATGTATATATGCACATCACTGGGAGAGAACTAACTGAATTTGTCCAATAGAAACTCTCAAAAAGTTATCCGTTTGGAGTAAAAGGCCTCTGTTGCAAAAGGTTGTGCAACAGACAAAATGCTTTGTTACAGAATCGCCATAATGAAAACACCCCTGCTATTCATCTCAACTAGCTGTTGGTCTGATAAAAGCTTGGTGCAGCGGCAGAGGGATGAAATGCGGGTTCAAAATCAATCTGTCACCGGATAATGCACTTCTTTATCAGCGACTGGTAGGCTAAGTAGATAACCTGTCACTTGTCAATGTGGGGATCCGTAAGAGTAAGATTATGTCACACAGGGTGGCACGTTCCCTGACATTTTTTATGTTTTGGCAGAGGGACAGGTGAGGAAATTGGTCGAGTTGCATTTCAGGTGGAGCATCTCTCCGGGAATTACTGAATGACACAGCCAGAGTTCTTTCAATCCATAGAATTCAGTTACTGCTGATCGCTACACAACAAACCATTGAAGCCCAAGCTAACGTTAGCTAGCTAACAAGCACTGACCTCTGCAACTTCATTGCTGCCTTGAGATATATGAAAACGAAACATCTAGAGCGAGATTAGCAGAACACAGCTAACTCACTATGTAGGTAGTTAACTTGCCAGATAAAATGTTGCTGGCAAGCATCTATTCAGTAGCTGGCTAATATTTTAGTTACCTTAATGTAGCTAGCTAGTTTAAGTTGAAAGGTTGACCAATATGATTTCGCTAGCTAATGTTAGTAGCATAAAATACTTTATCAAACGCCTAAGATGACAGAGAAAGCAACACAACTACCTAAGTTAGTTAGCTAAATTTTACGTTACTTGTCTAGCTAACTCTGTCAACACTTTGTGGATTTGATAAAACTAGCATTAGCTTGTGGCTAGGCTAACGTTATATGCTAACTAGTTAGCTGGCTCTTATTTGCTAACTAGCTAAAGTTAGCTACCCCTGTTGATCCACCCATATCTAAAGACCGTGCAGTCAAGTGATACTTTACCTTCTTGAAACCCAACAACTAAACGCATCAATAACGGCCACCTATGTTTGCTTCTCTAGAGAGATGTGCCTAGCTAGCTAACCAACTTCCTGGAAAACCTCAGTCATGTCCTGTTCGACAGGTTAGCTAGCATTAGCCAACTAGCTAGTCGCATAGAAAATAACGGATTTTAAACAGAAAAAAAAATACCGTACCATCGTACAAATCGAGGCGATCTTTCGGACTGTCATCAGTATTTCCATCCGTCTGTCGCCATATTGGACCGAACCCCAATTTGAAAACGTTGACAGCCGCTGGGGCTGTTGGAGTTCAGGGGAGCCCTTTTTGCACCGTCCAGTTTGGGGACGAGGGAGTGTTGATGCACGGCTCTGACTCTGTTCTGTTTCCTCTCAGGCCAGCTTCATGGCGAGAACAAGGCTCGCAGAGAAAGTACACGCGCACACACGTTTGTGCACTAGCACTGGGTGGATTATAATTGACTGGTCGCTGCGCAGATAATACACCGAAGCAGGCTAAATCGTAGCCTATGCAACTCACTCTCAGGATGTGTAATAGATCAGTCATGCACGAATGCAGATCTAAGAATGCATGGACATAGAGAGGCAAAACCGTTAAACGACGTGGAACTGTCCTGGTTGAACTAAATTAGGGACAGATCACAATTTATTCGAGGGGAGAAGTGGTCCAAAACAGGGGAGGGTTGTGAAACTTGTTTATTTGCTTTGGGGAGGGTTGTGCGTTTTTTTTATTGGGCACAGGGGAGGGTAGTGCCTATTTTTTCCTGGTTAACATTTGCTCTTTTGCAGGTTTTACTACAGCATTTCTTCCATCCTAGCCACATTTTCTCATCTGCTTGCATGCGCCACCCCTATATCAAGGATGTTTTGGTACTTCCCTTATGCACTACTCTTTTGTGTGCACATTTTTACTACAGGTCAGTATAATCTACCAGTCTAAGGTCTATCCTGCCCTCTATCCACCATTCATGGTGACAATAGGCTGACTAGCAATCATAACACACATAAAAGCGTTCCAAGCTGCATCAATTTGAATCGATAAGAACCAATAGGAATAGCTGATAGGCAGCAGTCAGGCCAGGTGCATCATTGTGCATGAAAGAGCAGTGAAGACATCAAACACACAGCTCAAAACCTTACACAGCTCCCCTATTGATCTTGTTTAGAAACAATACAATTATCCTACCTAGACTATAATAGTAGTATACACAACACCACAATGCAATGAATAATTGCATTATTGTTTTCAAGTGAGTACAACATTCTACTCTAGGCCGCAGTGAAAATGTCATTTGAATAATGGCGCAAAAGTCCTGTGATTTGACTGTTTAATTCGATTTGGATCAGTTGTGGGACTACTCTCAAAAGTGTATAAGTTCTTGCAGGCCCGGAAGACTGTATTTTTTACTTCTGATACTGAAGTAAAAGTATCAGAAGAATCCTTGTCTGTTTCAGATCATCATTATCCCAAGTCCTCCCATAATAATGTGCCACATATGCTCCTGGCAGGCCCAGTTATTCAGGAAAGCTTAACATGTGCTCTGCCTCCTCTCCAATCCAAATGGCTATTCCTCGCGCACCGAGAACCTAATGCTTTAATATAGCCTAAATATTTATCATTTCACTTTTAAAATGTATTACCTTTTATATGTGACATCAACACAACCAGTCACGGTGTTTTAATCTGATTAGGCTACTTCAATAGTCTCCTGTAGGCATACGTACATTCATCCAAAATATAACTTCAGCATCCTCAAAATGGCTTGACATTAACCAGGTTTCCATTCAACCTTTTTATGCAATAAAAAAATGTCAAGATGTCATGAAAAAGCATGGAATTTATTAGGCTACAGATGAAATCAATTATAATGAACTTCAGAGGGTGGTGAAAGTGCACAGTGATGAGGTCGATGCTCCTTTCAATAGGTTTTATTCTGGTGACATGATGATCGATGCTTGGCTGCCATTTGACAGGTAAAAATAATCTAGCACTTTTGTCCATAATAATCTCATTGTGTGGTAGGCTATACCTGCACTGTATCTGCAAGCTGTTGGCTAGAGCACAACATGGCAATACCAGAGTGGGCACATTCACTATACCTATGCAACAAAAAAAAATGTAACAAAACCAAAACTCTGATTGGGAAATGCTCCAGGGTTTACCTTAGTAATTCTGGCTTTTGGCTGATAAAAAAATGAAATGCCAATAAATAAAATTGTGGTAGGCCAAATTGTCTAGGAGAGGCTGTCTATCATAGCTTACAAGGCTAATTTAATATATGTTTTAATATTGTAGTGGAAGATTAGAAGGTTGTTCAGGCCAAATGCAGGCTACTGTGCAACTCCCTATTCAGGAAGGATGGAATTTTGAAACTTACCTTTATTTATAATTTTTTGAATCATTATTTTTACTGTATATAATTGTTATTATTTTAAGACTATTTATTAATTGAAACCAGTTTTTAAATATGCAAAACCTGTCCTGTTTAATTTTGTTAAGACATTTTCATTGGCTAAATTAAATTACTTTGTGTGCTCCATATTTAGTTTAAAATAGGTTTTAACTAGGTCTGTTGTAAAATAAATAACATCAGCCTATTTCTGTCATTTGTTGGGTATGGTAGGCACTTGCATTTATTGCTAATTGCTGCAATATTGCCTGTTCTAAACTTTTGGGAAGGTTTAAACCAGTTCGCAATTGTTTTGTTTCATTATGTTGAGCATTTTCTTTGGCTAAATTAAGTACCAACTGTAATGCTGTGTTTGCCGCAATATAATAGCCTGCTTTTGATATTATCCTAATAAAGTTTATACATTTTTGTGAAGATTTGGTGTGGTGTGGCCATTATTAAGCTTTAGCAACTGCAAGCCTATGATAGGAAGGCAGTGCCTCACCGATGCTCCAACTACCTCTGACAGTTGAAATGGAGTTAAGGAAGAATGTTTCAGGCCTACCAGAGTTTCTCCTATCATCTAACAATATAATGCTTATCTTTATACAAAATATGCCAATCAAAAATTAACCAATGAACCTTCTTCTGTAAGTCTATAACTATATAGCAGACTCAGTCAGTGTGGTCGCATGCTGCTAGAATATCACTATCTCTCTGGGGATAGGCCTAAAGCTTCTCTTCCTTTCTTTATACAAGCTATATCTTTTTTTGCTCATAATGCGCTTTACATGCAGATTTTAGAATATTCACATAAAAATATGTTGCCAATTTGATGAAAACCTAGCTATAGACATCCTAAAGACTGTGGCAGGTGTGCTAGTCCAGTGTCACTTTGATTATGCCTGCACATCATGGTTCACCAGCAGCCCCAAAACATCACGGTTCCATGGCAGCCCCAAAACATCATGGTTCACCAGCAGCCCCAAAACATCATGGTTCACCAGCAGCCCCAAATATCTAAAGAATAAGCTACAGATCAAGGTGAATATTTGCCCTGCATTTTACAAATGTTCCATTCCATTGGGTAAGTAAATGAAACTAGCTCCAGCAAGTTAATCTTTTGGAGTGTGGACTGTATTACTGTACTGTATTATACTGTATTACAGTACCAGTCACAAGTTTGGACACCTACTCATTCAAGGGTTTTCCTTTATTTTTACTATTTTCTACTGTACATTGTAGAATAATAGTGAAGACATCAACACTATGAAATGACACATATGGAATCATGTAGTAAGCCAAAAAGTGTTAAACAAATGAAAATGTATGTTATATTCTTCAAAGTGGCCACCCTTTGCCTTGATGACAGCTTTGCACACTTTTGGCATTCTCTCAACCAGCTTCACCTGGAATGCTTTTCCAACAGTCTTGAATGAGTTCCCACAAATGCTGAGCACATATTGGCTGCTTTCTCTTCATTCTGTGGCCCAACTCATCCCAAACCATCTCAATTGAGTTGAGGTCAGGTGATTGTGGAGGCCAGGTTATCTGATGCAGCACACCATCACTCTCCTTCTTGGTCAAATAGCCCTTACACAGCCTGGAGGTGTGTTTTTGGTCTTTGTCCTGGTGAAAAACAAATGATAGTCCCACTAAGCGGAAACCAGATGGGATGGCCTATCGCTGCAGAATGCTGTTGTAACCATGCTGGTTAATTGTGCCTTGAATTATAAATAAATCACAAACAGTGTCACCAGCAAAGCACCCCCACACCATCACACCTCCTCCTCCATATTTCACGGTGGGAACCACACATGTAGAGATCATCCGTTCACCTACTCTGCGTCTCACAAAGACACAGTGATTGGAACCAAAAATCTCCAATTTGGACTCATCGGACCAAAGGACAGATGTCCACAGGTCAAATGTCCATTACTCGTGTTTCTATGCCCAACAAGTCTCTTCTTCTTATTGGTGTCCTTTAGTTGTAGTTTCTTTGCAGCAATTCAACCATGAAGGCCTGATTCACGCAGTCTCCTCTGAACAGTTGATGGTGAGATGTGTCTGTTACTTGACTTCTGGGAAGCATTTATTTGGACTGCAATTTCTAAGGCTGGTAACTCTAATGTACTTATCCTCTGCAGCAGAGGTAACTCTGGGTCTTCCTTTCCTGTGGCGGTCCTCATGAGAGCCAGTTTCATCATAGCACTTGATGGTTTTTGCGACTGCACTTTCAAAGTTCTTGACATTTTCTGGATTGACTGACCTTCATGTCTTAGGGTAATGTTGGACTTTCATTTCTATTTGCTTATTTGAGCTGTTCTTGCCATAATATGGACTTGGTCTTTACCAAATAGGGCTATCTTTTGTATACCACCCCTATATCATCAAGGCAACAGGTGGCTACTTTGAAGAATCTAACATATATTTTCATTTGTTTAACACTTTTTTGGTTACTACATGATTCCATTTGTGTTATTTCACAGTTTTGAAATATTCACTATTTTATTATAATGTAGAAAATAGTAAAAATAAAGAAAAACCTTTGAATGAGTAGGTGTGTCCAAACTTTTGACTGGTACTGTAAATGGACTGCAGTTACACACCTCTTTCAAACCATGAACCTGGGAGAAAACATATGATGCTGGTGCAGGATATGTGCCTACAAAGTTACAATTTTAGGCTAGCGATTTAGATTTTAATTTGGAAATATAATAGGGCTTATTTTACATTTGTATAATTAGTACTCTGACACATGCACACCTTTTCATAATAATTCCCCTAATGTTGTGTGGCATGCCTACCTCCTCTTTCTCTTTTGTTGCTTCATTCCTTCCTCACTTTCAACAGTTACCCTAAGTTAAATGTTTATTTGTCCTGATCTTCATCATTGTAATGACATGCTTGAATAATTAAGCAGTAAGTCCTGAGGGGGTGTGGTATATGACCAATATACCGTGGCTAAGGACTGTTCTTATGCACAACGCAATGCGGTATGCCTGGATACAGCCCTTAGCCGTGATGTAATGGCCATATACCACAAAACCCCAAGGTGCGTTATTGCTATTATAAACTGGTTACCAAAGTAATTAATGTTTTGTCATACAGGTGTTATACAGTCTGATTTTAAATTTTAAATGTTATTTATACCACATCTTTCAGCCAATCAGCATTCAGGGCTCGAACCACCCAGTTTATAATATAGAATAAGATGCCGATGGCTTTCTTTTCTCTTCACAAAGATTGGATGGTTACAGGTCTGAACAAAGAACTGCTCTAGCCATTCTGCATTCTCTCTTCTTTCAAACTCCCCAATTCTCAATTCTTTCAAACTTCCCGGCCCGTGGCTGTGAGTTCTATTGGCTGAGGTACTTAACATTCACCAAACAAGAGCTTGCATCCCTCTTCCAATAGTCTATTAGTATAAGAAATGCTACAAATAAATTATTCCAGCAAGCTATTTCTAGTCTAGCTTTTCCTAAGACTCCAAAAGACTCCAAGAGCTAAAGAGAGAGGACAGCAGAGCACCTGGTGCATATAGCGCAAGATACAGAGGCTATACATTAGAAGCTTATGCATAGCACATCATTCATTAGCTAAATATAAGGCTAAAAACTGCATTGAATTTATTACCTGAAATTATTACCTGAAGACGTAGGCTGGGACATACCCCCAACTTTTGAACGGTAGTGTAACTTGGAAATGACCTTATTGTTGAAAGAAAAGCAAAACAAAATTGTCCATTAAAATAACATAAAATTTATCAGAAATACAGTGTAGACATTGTTAATGTTGTAAATGACTATTGTAGCTGGAAACGGCTGATTTTTTTAGTGGAATTTCTACATGGGCGTACAGAGGCCCATTACCAGCAACCGTCACTCCTGTGTCCCAATGGCACGTTGTGCTAGCTAATCCAAGTGTATAATTTTAAAAGGATAATTGATCATTGGAAAACCCTTTTGCAATGTTAGCACAGCTGAAAACTGTTGTTCTGATAAAGAAGCAATAAAACTGTCCTTCTTTAGACTAGTTGAGTATCTGGAGCATCAGCATTTGTGGGTTCGATTACAGGCTCAAAATGGCCAGAAACAAATAACTTAATTCTGAAACTCATCAGTCTGTTCTTGTTCTGAGAAATGAAGACTTTTCCATTAAAGAAATTGCCAAGAAACTGAAGATATGCAACGCTGTGTACTACTCCCTTCACAGAACAGCGCAAACTGGCTCTAACCAGAAGAGAAAGAGGAGTGAGAGGCCCCGGTGCACAACTGAGCAAGAGGACAAGTACAGCGCATTAGAGTATCTAGCAAAGAGTTGCTACTTTGAAGAATATAAAATATATTTATTTGTTTAACACTTTTTGGCTTACTACATGATTCCACATCTGTTATTTTATAGTTTTGATGTATTTACTATTATTCTAAAAACTCTTGAATGTGTCCAAACTTTTGACTGGTACTGTAGTATTTTTTATTTGTTGACAAATAAAATAAATCAATCAATCCAAACTGTGCACTGGCAAATTGGTGAAAGAGACACCTGTTACAATACACCAAAAAATGTCATGACATTCGGAGATTGTCAAACCAAGCCTTCGATACTTGGTAAACCTTCAAGGAAAGGAGGGATGTATTTTCTATTTGTCTAGATTGACATAGTCTATTTGTTGTGGTGTTGAAAACAGAAACCATGTTATTGAAGTGTCTGACGTCGGAATGTTTTGTTTATCGGTTGCGTGGTGGATTTGCACAGAAACCTATTGGGGTAAAATGTGTTGCATCTATTTTATATAATTATAAATATGGCAACAATATGATGATAATCTGACTCCCTCCTAGTTGACCATTCTCTGTAATCGGCTCTGATCGTGAAGTAATGAAACAGTCAGGGAGCGTGAGCTCAACTGCGGTCGTTGACGAACCCTCAACCTTCTGGCCCGTAGCTCTGTGTGGCATCAACTGTGGTATTGTTATTTTTTCCTTCATTTAACTAGACGAGTCAGTTAAGAACAAATTATAATTTGCAATGACGGCCTACCCCAAATCAAATCAAATGTATTTATATAGCCCTTCGTACATCAGCTGATATCTCAAAGTGCTGTACAGAAACCCAGCCTAAAACCCCAAACAGCAAGCAATGCAGGTGTAGAAGCACGGTGGCTAGGAAAAACTCCCTAGAAAAGCCCAAACCTAGGAAGAAACCTAGAGAGGAACCAGGCTATGTGGGGTGGCCAGTCCTCTTCTGGCTGTGCCGGGTGGAGATTATAACAGAACATGGCCAAGATGTTCAAATGTTCATAAATGACCAGCATGGTCCAATAATAATAAGGCAGAAGAGTTGAAACTGGAGCAGCAGCACGGCCAGGTGGACTGGGGACAGCAAGGAGTCATCATGTCAGGTAGTCCTGGGGCATGGTCCTAGGGCTCAGGTCCTCCGAGAGAGAGAAAGAAAGAGAGAAAGAGAGAATTAGAGAGAGCACACTTAAATTCACACAGGACACCGAATAGGACAGGAGAAGTACTCCAGATATAACAGACTGACCCTAGCCCCCCGACACATAAACTACTGCAGCATAAATACTGGAGGCTGAGACAGGAGGGGTCAGGAGACACTGTGGCCCCATCCGAGGACACCCCCGGACAGGGCCAAACAGGCAGGATATAACCCCACCCACTTTGCCAAAGCACAGCTCCCACACCACTAGAGGGATATCTTCAACCACCAACTTACCATCCAGAGACAAGGCTGAGTATAGCCCAGCCAAACGCAGACGACGCTGGGCCAATTGTGCGCCGCCAGATGTGATGCAGCCTAGATTTGAAACAGGGACTGCAGTGGCACCTCTTGCACTGAGCTGCCTTAGACAGCTGTGCCACTCGAGAGCTTATTTGTGAGTATTAACATAATTTTGAGTTAATTCTGTGAGGCGGGAGGGTGTTACATTTATTTTACAGTACAAGGGAAGGGTGGTGTGAATATATTGTTTTATGTTGGGGAGGGGTGTGCATTTTTTTTTATGACACCTTGAGTTGGTGAAGTATATGGATCCTACATGGCACCCTATTCCCTATATAGTGCACTACTTTGGTCCAGGGACCAATAGGATTCTGGTCTGAAGTAGTGCACTATATAGGCTACGGAATAGGGTGCCATTTGTGAGACAAAAACACGTATTTCAGTTCGGAGTTGTGCCTCTTCAGCAACTCTAGCCTACTCATTCTTCTCTCTCATCCCTCTCCGGCTGCTCTGTCTCTCTTCTCTCACTAGACGAACCACTGCTGCGGGCTCTGGAACAGGAGGGATAGACTTGTCTCTCTTCTATCACTAGACGAACCACTGCTGCGGGCTCTGGAACAGGAGGGATAGACTTGTCTAGGCTACTCTAACCCCTTTGGCTTATGTGGACTATTTGCTGTGCTCTGTCTCGGTATACTTAGCCAACGTGAAATAACCGGGACAATATAAAACCTACGGTCAAATAACGGTTCTGGTCAGGGTGCGCCAAAATAACTGGATTCTGTCAACTTGTTGCGCACTCAATGTAGTGGAACTACAAGTGGTAGTTAGAATTGTTTCGAGTAGCAGCCAAAGTGGACGATTATAATTTCAGTTATCATTATGGGCGAGACACACTAAGCCTCAGCTCCCGAGGCTCAGGATTGTTTTAGAAGTGGGGGGACGAAGACGAAGAGAGAGGCACTGCATTCCCAGACTGGACCGATAAGGACTCCTAAATGCGTCTTCCTGTTGACCCAACGACAACAATGAATAGTGGTTCTAGCAACTTTCTGCTAGTTCCAATACAGGAGTATCCCGTTCTAGACTGCGTACCCAACAAAAACGTCAAGATCGTGGTTTTGGGAGCGAGCAACGTGGGGAAAACAGGTAGGAGAGCAAGCTATACGAGAAGTGTGCAAAAGTAGTCTGAATCGCACCGTTGTCGTGAAAGTCCGGAGGTTTTTAATGTCCGACTCTTTGAATGAATCTATCGAGGCTTATTAATCGGGTCCTAATGTATGCTAGAATGGAAATACTTTATTTGCATCAGTTTGGCACAAACGGATTGGCCATACAAGTAGCCTATATAGCCTATCCAAATTTCGATTTTGGAAAAACGTCTATTTATTAATATTTCCACCTAAATATTGTATTATGTATCTGGGATAGGCTACACACTAGTGTGCCAGTTGAACAGTGAGAGGTAAACAATCTCGCCAGGGGGCGACGTGTACGTTCACAGACTCGACCAGGACAGACAGGCTCAGTGCATGTCCCAAATGGCACCCTATTCCCAATTAAAGTGACCTACTTTTGAAAAGTAGTTGCAGTACGTAGGGAAGAGGGTACTATTTGGTTTAGGATGCAGACATGTCAGCAGTGAAAAATATACAGCATGCAGTATTCTCTTACAGCGACTATAACAGATGTGTGGCCTTCTAGTATTCTTCTCAAGGTGTTTATATGTATTTTTTAAATCAGTTAGTAGACACTCTTACCCAGAGCAATTTAAAGGAGTAATTAGGGTTAAGTGCCTTGATCAAGGGTACATCGATATTTTTCCATGTTTAGGATGTTGTTGGCCTATGCCAACTAGGAGTACAGTATTCTTCAATGGCAACTGTGAAAATATGTAGTCAACTACATTATTATTCTCAAGGTGTTTCTCATTGGAGACTATATTCTTCTCCTTGTTTCATTCACAGCGTTGATAGTCAGGTTTCTGACTAAGAGGTTCATCGGGGACTATGAGGCAAACACAGGTAAGGTTTTATAATTTTAACAGTCCCGTTCATATAAAATACACACACACTCACCAACCATGCACTCACCCACCTACCACTGCTACTGCCATACGGTTTATTATTATCATTATTTATCCTGCTACCGGTGTGACGTGGCGAGGTTGGACCCAGGTGCAGAGAAGAGACTAAACGAGGAATCAGTGGTTAAGGATAAACATAATACTTCACTAAGAACGGTAGCCACAGGATCCCAGTACACTTGGAAAAAACAACAAACATTAAGTCTCGAAAACTCACTCAGGAAACGACCGCACACAGTAAACAACTCAAGCTTCTGCAAAGTACAACAGAAAACACAGCTCTTTTAACAGGGAATACAGAATGAGTAATAGAACACACCTGAGTGTCGTTATTGTCTCTAGGATGGTCTCTATTGCCCTCTGGTGACAGGTGGAACCATGGCAACCAGTCACTTTCTCCTAATCCCCTCTTACATTTACATATCTATCTCAAATTACTCCAGTATCCCTGCGTAATATGCATAATCTTGTACATTTGTTATTGCCACTCACCCTATATGTATGTTATGTTTGTGTTTTTCTTTGTTATGTATATTTATTTTCGTATTAGTTATACTATTTTGATATTGATTACTGCACTGTTGGGTAGAGCTTGCAAGTGAAGCATTTCACTGTACTTGTGCATGTGACAATAAAACGTGAACTCTTCATTTCACATTGTTATAACCTTGTAAGAACCCAATACTAGTTTACTACACATTTAGAAACAATTTCACTTATAAACACCCAGTGAAAAGCCTGAGCTGGCGCACACCCCAAAAAAGTTAGTACAAGTGCTGACTAATGGCGAGTTAACTGTAGGCTATAAAAATAAATGGAGTCACACACTCTATAGGCTCCCAGTAATTTATTGGATAAACAATAACGTTTCGGCATCCTTGTGAAGGGCACTATACAGGGCACTAAACAGTGAAGTAGGCACTGTGATGCTGAGACGTTAGTGGTTTACCCAATAAATGTCTCTCTTTATTAACTTATACTGTAAACACCCACCCTAATAATACAGGCAACTTATACATTTTACATCGGTTTTACATTTGTTGCATAGCAATCCATTGTGCATAGTCAGTAATGTTTTGCTTATCTCTGTCCCCAGGGGCCCTGTACTCCAGAAAGATCAATCTAGATGGAGAACAGGTTTCACTACAGGTTCAGGACACGCCCTGCGTCTCTCTACAGGTCGGTCTCTCTCTCTCTCTCTCCACACAAGGGCTGAGTCCCAAATAGCACATTAAGGAATGGGAAAGGGAAAGTGGGGATACCTAGTCAGTTGTACAACGGAATGTGTCTTCTGCATTTAACTCAACCTCTGAATCAGAGAGGCGAGGGGGGCTGCCTTAATCGACATCCACGTCTTCGGGGGCCCGGGGAACTGTGGGTTAACTGCCTTGCTCAGGGGCAGAACAACAGATTTCGATTCAGCACTCTTTTCTATATGGTGCACTACTTTTCAAATCAAATTACATTTTATTAGTCACATCACATACACAGTTTACAGCAGGCATAAAAGGTGTAGTGAAATGCTTATGTGCAAGCTCCCTCAACAATGCAGCACATCAGTCAATAACATTAAAAACAATAAAAAGAGTCAATAGAAGTAATAAGAGAGATAGCATAGTAATAATGGACTGTATTACACTGTATTTACAAATATAATGTGGGTAGTGACTTGTTCACACAGTGGAATACTGTAAATAGTATATAATAGAACAGCAACATTGATTGTGTTGTATGTGTGTGTGAGTTGTGAGTGCGTGTGGGTGCTTGGGGTGTGTGTTTATGTTTGTTTGTGTGTGTGTGTGTGTGTTTGTGTGTGAGGGTTTTGCTTAGTCAGTGCAAATAATGTCTAAGGTGCAGATTGTCTCTTAGGTGCAAATAGTCACAGGTACAAGTCTGTGCAGGGAGTCAGTTAGGGTTAGCTGTTCAGCAGTCTGATGGCTAGGTGGTTGTAGCTGTCTCGGAGCCCGTTGGTCCGAGACGTGATGCTCCGATACCGCTTGCCAAATGATAACAGAGTGGCTGGAGTCTCAGGCATTATGGAGCCTTATGGGCCCTGGTCTCCATAGGGAGTATGGTGCCATTTGGAACACAGCCCCTGTATCTCTCTACAGGTAACTCCTATAGTCCTCTCTACAGTCTAAGGGTGTATGTAACCAGACCTGGGTCAAATGTATGTGAAATCCTTTCAAATGTCAAGTACTTTAAATTACTTGCCAAGTCTCCCTTGGGAAATAGGTTTTCTGACCTCCATGGGACTTTCTGGTTCAATAAACAAAAAGTAACCGTAAATAAAACAGTATCTCAGTTTGCACTTTTGGGACTATTACATTGTATTGACTCCATCGCAAAAAAGTGTTTGACATACATACGGTAGCTTATATATTTGATCCCGGTCTGGATATAACAAGTGGAAACATCTTATTTACAGTTCATCACCAGTTCACTACCAGTAAGAAGTTATGATGTTACAGTATCAGGGCATATCTCAATTATTCTTCTCCCTCCTAGAGTGGTTTTTGATAATTCAGTGCCAGGCCTAAGGGAGGCTCCCGTTCATTTATCAAACTCACTTCCACCACCCATTCAAGGGCCTCGTCTTGTAAACAGACTATGCCTGAGATAAAGAGTGTGTGTTGTCTTTCTGTCTGCTCCATAATCCCATAATAATAACCGTGCAGACTACTGTAGGAGTTCGGATGAACACATCACTAGCTACATACCACTGACTTTCCCTCTTTCTTTCCTCTCTTTCTCTCCTCTACCCCTTACCCCTTTCCTCCCCTCACCCTTCCATCCAGGACGATGCAGAGGGACTTTATTGTCAGGAGCAGATCAACAGGTCTATCTACTGGGCGGATGGATACGTCCTGGTCTTCTCCATCACAGATCACAGCAGCTATAGAACCATCCAGCCTCTCTACCAGCACGTCAGACGCATCCACCCTGCAGGGAATATACCTGTCATACTGGTGGGTCTGACCGTTATATTACATCTATTAGTAACGGGAGCTGGATCCTATTATTATTAGTATTTAACTATACAGTATCGGTTACCCATCTATTACATCTGTGTCCATGGCGATACATTAAATTATATGTCATATTTAACTCTCCCGGTATATGTCCTCGTCATACTGGTGGCTCAATAACCTTTATTTTATCTGGAAGTATTTCTGGACTTTGCCTTAACATTGGTCTAATCCATCTCTCATCTCTCCCAGGTGGGCAACAAGAGTGACCTCCTCCGTGCCCGCCAGGTGCCAGCCGATGAGGGTGAGACTTTGGCAGCCTCTCTGGGTGGTGCGTATTTCGAGGTCTCTGCCCGGGAGAACCACGAGGGGGTCCACTCCGCCTTCCTGCACCTCTGTGGCGAGGTGAGCCGAGCGCTGGGCGGGGGGAACGGGGAGAAGAGGAGAGGGGGGCTGCACCTAGCCCGGCCTAAGTCCCCCAACATGCAAGAGCTCAAAAGAAGGTTCCGACAGGTGCTCTCTTCCAAGGGGAAGTCTTCCACTACCACACTGTGATGATAATGGAAAAAAAGAGATGGTTCTGGTTCTGACGGTTCTAGTTCTGGTTCCAGAATTGGAATTATGGATTTAGCCCAGTTGACTCTCTTGTGATGTCATTGTATGAGAATGAATGTAACAGTTTCAATTGGAACACAGAGAAGAGATAAACGGTTCTATACTCTATTTCATTCTATTGGAATGGAACATTGAGATAAGGAAAAATCTATATTCCACTTGCGGAAGGAATGGCTCAGAGACAGCAAGACCAAACGCTTCCAACAACGGAGTGGGCTTCATTGGTATGTGACGTCAAGAAGCCTGTCTGCCGATTCAACCAATGGTGACTGAGGAGACTGAAAAACAGACTACGACTGACAGGTCTAACGGACCATTCGTAGGCTTCTCTGAGATCGCTATTCGTACTAAGCGATTATGCAGTAGTCAACTCTCCTTGCTTTTGATACATTTGTATTTAAATAATGTCATCTAAAATAAACTCTACCCAGAGGCAAAGAAAAATGATGTTGGCATCACAGATTACCTATAATGAAGGGACACTTTATCTCTAATGGCATTCTACGAGCCCTGGTCAAAGGTTGTGCTCTAGGCTATATTATAGTAGAGTGCCATTAGAGATTGAACCTATGTATTTTCTCAATGAAACATTTCAAATGGACGGGCCATGCTTAATTTAATTTAATTGCTAAAAAATGCACTCAACCACAGTCCTTGACATCCTGGTCTGTACTAATCTATACCAGCTTGGTTCCCCTGAACAGTCACGAACCACAGGATCAGTTTACCCTACCCCAACCCTAACTTCAACCATCATGAAGGCAATAGATAAAACGGACCACAGACCAGTTCTTAGGGGAAACTCCATCCTACATCAAACCACTGTGATGCCTATGGCTGCAAAAGTCGGTTGGAAGATTCCTGGAATCAGGGGGGAATAAGCAGGACACTTTGAATCCTTCAACCAGAATTTCAGAAAAACCTGGGAATTATTGGAAAAATACAGGAATTTTGCAACCCTACTCAGGCCTCTTTAAGGTAACACATGTGGAGGCTCTATGTCCTACAGATGTATCTTTCTGTCTGTGTTTTTTAATATGAGTCTGGAAAGGGAGAGACTTGGGGTGCGTCCTAAATGGCACTGTATTCCCTATATAGTGCACTACTTTTGACCAGGGCCCATCAAAAGGAATGCACTATATATGGAACAGGGTGCCATTTGGGATGCAACCACGAGTTCTCATGACCTTTCACCTCTATCTGCTGTGTCAGAGTTTAACACACACCAGAGCAGGGATCACCCACTAGATTCAGCCGCAGGCTGATTTTTTTTCTTGAGCGAATGGTCAGGGGGCCGGAACAAAATTACAAATAATTTGAAAAACGCAAATGCTGTAGACCGCAAGACTCCCAAACAGATATAATATATCAAACCTTGTTTACATTTGTATACAATCACATATATACAGTATCTCTGTTATGCGTGGGAATACTTTGGAACGGATTTCCAAAATTAAAATCACTTGGAGCTGATTTGCTGGTGTTTTGAATCTTTTATGTCCATCAATAAAAGTAAAATATATTTTTGGGACCCAGAAAACTCCAGTTGGGGAACCCTGCACCAGAGGTAAGGGAGTGCCCAGTTCCCCCAGGATGTCACTCCCTCTGAAACCTTGAGGTAGTTGTTTCCCTTGCTCTTTGGAGCGATAGGTAACGATGCTTCATGGGTGACTGTTGTCAATGTATTCAGAGGGTCCCTGGTTTGAGCCCAGATTGGGGCAAAGAGTGGACGGAAGCAATACTGTTACATTGATGCTGTTGACCCGGATCATTCAGTTGGGCTCTGCCCAGCAGCTGGGGTTGCTAAGGAGAAGGAGGAGGTCAAAGGGGGGGGTGAGTGTAACCTGTGTGAAATGGCTAGCTAATTAGCGGTGCGCACTAGTAGCGTTTCAATCGGTGATGTCACTCGCTCAGAGTAATTGTTTCCCTTGCTCTGTACTGACTGCGGCTTTTGTGGAGCGATAGGTGGGTGCTTTGTGGGAGGCAAGTTATTGATGTGTTCAGAGGGTCCTTGATTCAAGCCCAGGTTGGGGCAAGGAGAGGGACGGAAGCAAGACTGTTACACACAACCAGAAGAGAGACGCAGAAATGACAACACACTAGGACGCCAGGGGTACAGTGCTCTGATAATGAGAAATTCCTCGGCACCTGGAATTTTTCTTTGCGAATCTGGTCGTTGCCCCCAACCACCTCCGTTAAACACACTTGACTTTCAAAATGTAATCCTTTACAGGTACTAATGTAATCCTTTACAGGTACTAATGTAATCCTTTACAGGTACTAACGTAAACTCACTCACTTTTGGACATCGCCTTGGTTCGTACAATTGAACCTCATTTTAGCGCCCCAAAAACGTAATACTTCCAGATCAACTGTAATGTCAATACCAATGTAAAGCACAATTTCTCCCCTTTCCAACACAATTAATGATATGATCTCTAAGCTGCCCGTTTCTGCATTATTCAAGCAGGCAATGAGCTCCGCCGGGTCTTTTTTAAAAATGGCGGGTGGGGAAGCGAAACTAATGTGTGGTAGTGAGAAGGAGAGGAGATGTGTGGCGAAATTGCTTTTTTTCACTCGATCTGTCCAACTTATCACCTTATCGCCTCTAAAATGTAAATAAACAATAGAAAGAGTTTATATAATGTGTCATTACATACCTATTTGAAGGTTTGTGTCGAATTTGAATCGGGTTTTTAGGGCGGTGCTAAAGTGATCTTCAGAAGTAAACAGCGGCTTTGAGAGTCATGATCGCTTACAGTGATGACGCAAAAAATGACTAGGTATCCGCCCCCTTACCCAGTCACTGTCCATTTCTTGTTTTTAAACGATGAGAGAAGTGCTACACCTGGTGGAGAGAGATTGTAAAACAGAACTAGTTGCTATATGCGTGCTGTACGTTACGGCATGATACGTCACGATGTAACGGAGGGTCCGTTTTTTCAACTTTTCTCCAATACTATAGAGCCATTACCATGTCGATCAACGCTTGAATAGAAACCTAGTTCACACCCCCGATGTTGACGTCAACACAGTCGCTACAGTCCCAATAGTTTTCTTTGTAGCCTAGTTTGAATGTCGCTGTTGCGCACATTTGTACGGAATGGGGTGAGTTTACGTTAGTTACCTGTCCAAAATTGCCATCAGTAACTTCACTTACATTTTACATGTACGTTTTAGTCATTTAGCAGACGCACTTATCCAGAGCGACTTAGTTGGTGCATTCATCTTAAAGGGATACTTCAGGATTTTGGCAATGAAGCCTTTTATCTACTTCCCCAGAGTCAGATGAACTCATGAATACCATTTGTGAAGTAGATAAAGGGCTTCCTTGACAAACTTCATTCCCGAAGTATCCCTTTAACCCTTTCCTGCAGTCAAATGACCAAATAGTGGCCTCATGGGCGAAACGTTATTTATATTTGTCACATCTGTCCCTTTGTTATATTTTATAGTCTTCTGTGATATATAAAGTGTAATATCGGGATGCAAACTGAAAATTTAATACATTTCAACTCTATTTCTGACATGGTACAGGTGTTCTAAGCCCATAACCATGTGAGTGAGTAGATAGATTCAAAGTAGATTTGTTGAAGACTACCAAGAACCACTCTGTGACACTGATTTAGCCCACTGCAGTAAATTAAGATAGCTAGGTGAGACAATGTCTTTGCTGGTAACGTAACTGATTACAGTCCCCCCAAAAATTGTAATCATATCAGACATGTAACTCCCCAACCCTAAACGCACACACACACACACACACGCACACACACACACTTCAAAACCTTTTAACCCCTTGAGCCCTGGCCTTTAACCTATAAAATGAATCAGTCTCAGTATGTGGCAGTACAAGGATTCATCTCACAGTGGTGGCTGACCGAGTATCGCTATACTGGGTCATGCCCATTAGGGACCAAATGGACTGAAACGGTGCCTTTTTATTTTCAGTTTTCCGCTGAGTGCCCTATTAAACAAGACACTGATGTTTGAGATGTAGTTTAGAAATGCAAATAAAGAAAAAATGAGAGAGAAGTCATTGACTGGATTCTTTACATTTTAATGTCCTTCTCTTCCTGTCTCTGAGTATTTAAGCTCCCTGACTACTTCCACCCCCCCCCCCCCCCCCCCCACACACACACACACACACACACACACACACACACACACACACACACACACACACACACACACACACACACACACACACACACACACACACACACACACACGAGAGGGCATGAAGTACATGAGGATGGCTGGTGGGTGGTCTGTAGGGGGTTGTAAAACACCTTAAACAGCTTCTTCCTGCAATACAGAGCCATAATCATTATGCTTCATTCTATGACAAACATATGTTTATTTTCTGCATATCTAAGCATACCTCTTGAGCTGTCTGTATCCTCTTGAGTGGTGTTTATTTATTTTTAATAAACTGAATATGCTTCTCTGCTAAAATCTTGGTCAAAGATTGAAAGGAATGTGAGTTTTATTCAGTATATTTAGTTATTGTGTCACGCCCCGACCTTAGAGAGCCTTTTATTTCTCTATTTTTGGTTAGATTAGGGTGGGCATTCTAGGTTTTCTGTTTTCTATGTTTTTCGGTTTCTTTGCTGTTTTTGCCATGTGTGGTTCCCAATCAGAGGCAGCTGTCTATCGTTGTCTCTGATTGGGGATCATATATAAGTTGTGATTTTGGGTTTTGTGGGGAGTTATTTTCTGTTTAGCTGTTTTGTTGCCTGACAGAACTGTGGGCTTTAATTTTTTCTGCTTTGTTATTTTGTTGCGGTGTTCAGTTGATTAAAAATCATGAACGCCACCATGCTGCACCTTGGTCTTCATTTAACGACAGACGTTACATATTGCATGCTTTTCTAAAGTTTACCAATCTTGCCAGCAGGCATCCCAGCTAAGATAGTTAGACAAGCTAGCTACTCCACATTTATGGCTTCTTGATAGCTAGTTATGAGGTTGAGAGGTTGGAAACTTATCTGAGCCAGCTAAACCCAACTTCATAAAATTGCCTGTTGGCTAGTAGTATTAGAGCGAAACAACAAAAACCTATATATTTGTTTTTAACAGGACAATCTGATACGTTATATTTGAGGTTTTCTCCCAAATGGAACCTTATTCCCTACATAACCCTATGGACCCTGGTTGTCAGAAGTATTGCACTACATGGGGAATAGGCTATGGTCAAAAGAAGTGCACTATGTGGGGAATAGGATGCCATTTGGGAGGCAACCGTACTCTTATTTCCCTCCAAGTGTGCCTGAATACCTTTAGTCCACCCAGTCTACCAGATGAGCCAAACAGTAGCAACATCGCCCCAGCCCACCATAGAAGAAGAGCAGATAGTAGCAACATGGCCCCAAACCACCATAGAAGAAGAGCAGACAGTAGCAACATGGCCCCAGCCCACTATAGAAGAAGAGCCTGCAGTAGTAACATGTCCCCAGCCCACCATAGAAAAAGAGCTCTGCAAGCCTCTTCTTCTAGCTCAGTGCATCTTCCTGTCTTCAGAATAGTGGGCTTGCACAACAGGGTCAAATCTGTCATGGATATCACTAGCTAGGACTAACTGTTCTCTCTCTGTGTGTGGACGTGTTTAACTATTCTTGTGGGGACTTCTGGTCCCCACAAGAATAGTAAACAAACCACAATATAACCAACTGAAGAAATATTGTTAGGCTACACAAGTTGAAATGCTATTTTTAGGGGGTTTATGGTTAGAATTTGTGTTAGGGTAAGCATACAGGTTATTTATTTTTTATCTTTATTTAACTAGGCAAGTCAGGGATTCAATCTTGCAACCTTTCAGTTACTAGTCCAATGCACTAACCACTAGGCTACCTGCGGGTTAGGGGTTACGGAAAATAGGATTGTGAATGGGACTGAATTGTGTGTCCCCACAAGGTTAGCTGTACAAAACTGTGTGTGTGTGTAATGGTCTCTGGCATGGCCTGATGTTGGGGTTAGGGCTATGGTTTGGGGAACGCTTAAAACAGAATAATAATACAAAACTATACGCTATTACCATCAGGTACCATCCGTATTCTCACGGCTTGTGAAGTGCGGTGGCACAGTGGCCTGTATTTTTTTACAAAAATTTGGTGAGCACCCGAACTAGGCACATATCAACATTCTCAGGACCTTTTCAAACGTCTGAAATCAAAGTTTATTTCTAGTGATCAGGCTGGCTGCCTAGGGCCTTATCTGAGTTGCTTTGTTTCAATAGTGCCACAAAGAATACACTGTATACACATTATATATACAAAAGTATGTGGTCAAGACAAAATCATTTATAACTGAATTTTTCCAGAACAATATAGGTTCAACAAATCCCCTTATTGTTTGGGATACCTTTAAAAATACCTTCAGAGATCATTCAATATTCATCAATAATAATAAGAAGAAAGCATTTCTGTCTAAAGAGACAAGACTAACAAGGGAAATACATTAACAAATAGTGTTATGTGGAGTGGAACAGGGGAACACAAGAGCAGACTCAGACGGGGAGACTAGGATGAAGTAACCAAGGTATTTATTGAAACACAGGTGGGAGATGGAGTACAGGTCAGGGGAAGCTCGGGCTGGTTGGTGGAAACCAGGTGTGGAGGCTGAGGCTGGAGTGAGAGGGGTTGGGACAGGGTAAGCAGGTCCGGAGGGGAATCCAAGGGAGTAGTAGAGTGGGGAATCCAGGACAGAGACGCAGGATGATGAGACATGGGACAAGAGACAGGGACCAGAGTCAGAGCGGGCAGAATGAGCAGAGATTACGATCTGGCAGCGTGGAAGTGGCAGGGCTGAGTATTTCTTGAGTAGTTCTTGATTGTGGAACAGGTTGCAGCTGGTGGGGATCTGCTCTGACTCCAGCACACATGTCTCCGCCCACACAATCCCACACAGAGAGAGAGAGGGAGAGAGTACCGGGGGAGTGGCGGCAGGTCAAGGATACACAGGATGAGCATTAGAGGGCATTGCAGGAACAGATGTGCCAAACACTACAGGTAGGTACTACAAAGATACAAAATAAGTTAGAGTAAAAACAAAAAAACGAGAGGAACTTATTCAAGAATGACCTAACGTAATCTATTACAAACATAAAGCAAACTGGATGGAATATGGAGAAAAATGCACCAAATTCTTCCTGAATCTCCAACTCAGTAACACTACCAAAAATAATTAGCAAAAACTAGTTACTAAAGATGGAGTCTAAGATTTTCCAAATTATATTTTAAAACAGGAAGCTAAATATTTTAAGCAGATGTTCTCTTTTCCGTCTCCCCCTCCCGCTCTCAATGACGATTACTGTAAGGAATTCTTTCCAAAAAGTAAAAAAATTGAAAAGTAACGAACATACAAAAAGATCAGTGCAAAGGCCAACTGACAAAGTATTAACTTTTTATTAACTTTTTGAGGCTATTGAATCCTTTCAGTCTGTAAAAACCCCAAGGCTTGATGGCATACCTTTTTTATATAATCAAGCTCCATGTTTGGGCTTGTTTTAACTACTCGTATAGATATTTTGGTCTTTCAGGTACTCAGCAGGAAGGTCTGATTTTTCTATTATTAAAACAAGACCCGGATGGCAAATATAAAAATCAAAAAAACTGGAGGCCTCTTACAGTTCAATATTGTGATGCAGAAATAAAACGGTTTACCAGATATTGTTCATCCTGATCAGGGAGGTTTTTTACATGGACGATACATTGGAGATAATATACGACAATTACTAGAAATAATAGAACAGTATGAAACATCTAAGAAGCCAGGCCTGGTATTTATAGCCAGGCCTTCGATAAAGTAAGACTGGATTTTATTTATAAATGCCTGGATTTTTTAAAGTTCGATGAGTCTCTTATAAAATGGGTAAAAGTAATATATATCAACCCCAGGTGTAAAATAGTAAATAGCGGCTAATTGGTACAACAATAAGGTACATCTTATCCAAAACGATACATTGCCAATGCTTTCACTGACTAAAGTATTCAATAAAGATAATTTACCAGTATATACCCAGAAGTTACTGCAAAGAAAGTCAAAACATGACACAGAAAAGCCATTTGCGCTCAAGGATCTCAGAGAGATGCATGTGATGATGACCCTCTCCTTTCCTATACCCTAATAAGCAGTTGTTGATGGTCTCCTCCTTCATCCTTCACTGGCCAGCTCTCTCCTGTCCCTCACGTCCCACTGACACCGCTGACAACAACATAAACAATGAGATCACTCCATTTGACAGATTAACCAATGAGACCACTCCCCTTGACAGATTAAAATGGATCACTTCCTGTCTTCTGATGATGGGCCTCGCTCTTGCTTGGGGCAGAAACTTCCCCGCAGATCTAGGATCTGTTTACCCTCTCTGAATTCTAACCGTAGATTAGTCTTAGATCTTTCTTGTGGCAACTTCCTCCTACTCCTCGCAACCCTTAGAGAGATGATTTTTTTTAATTTTTATGTAAATAAAGAAAACAAACTCTTTTAACTGTGAAGGGTGTTATCAGCTAACTCAAAAATAAAGCATGTAAACTAGCATATATAGTATGCCTCTATCAGTCTGTGAAAGCATGATAGATGGTGGGAGAGAGCTCGTTATGAGAGGGATTAGAACATGGAACGTGGAACGTCTTCTAAGGAAATGTGTTGCTGGACATGGAACAGCTGTTGGTCTTGTTAGTGTGTGTGTGCGTGTGTTAGAGTGGGCGAGGTTGTTAACGCTTTGCCTCGTTATCAGGTGAGGCAGGATGTGGGGGTTCGGAGGCCAGGAGAACACTCACCGCCTGGGATTTTTTACCTTTATTTAACTAGGCAAGTCAGTTTAGAACAAATTCATATTGTCAATGACAGCCTAGGAACAGTGGGTTAACTGCCTTGTTCAGGGGCAGAATGACAGATTTTCACCTTGTCAGCTCAGGGATTCGATTATGCAACCTTTTGGTTACAAGTCCAACTCTCTAACCACTAAGCTACTTACCGCCTGGGATGAGGGGAGAGGGGGAGGAGGAGAGAGAAAGAGAGCGAGAGAGCAAAAGAGAGAGAGAGAGAGAGAAACACTAACCTCCTAGGATGAGAGAGGGAAATGGATGAGGGGGGGAGAAAGGCCAAGGGAGAGGGGGTTAGAGGGATAGAGAGCAGGGGGCAGGGGAGGAGGGTTGGGAGAGAGTGAGAGAGAGGCCAGAGCAGAGGGGGACAAGCAGAGCTAGAGGGCGATTGAGATGTGGTGAGCAAAAGGGAGTGAAAGGGCAGGGCAGCAGAAAAGAAAGAAAGAAAGTGTGAGAGAGAGAGAGAGATAGATGGGCCTGGAGTAGAACTCATGTCAGTGTGCTGGTCTGGAATTACCTGTGAGTCCATCAGTCAAACTCTGCAGCGCCCAACACACACACACACACGCACACATGCAGACACACAGACACACACACACAACTTTTCCCTACACAAGACTTTGGGCTTACTTCTGTATCTGGGTTTTAGATAAGGAATAAAGGAACACAACTTAGCAGACAGTCAATAAGAGTGTCTCATCAGATAACTGTCCACTTTCAACCACTGCCTATAGAAGGGTAGGTTGACAACTTCACGACAATGACGCACGCGCAACTCAGAGGCTAAAGGCTGTGTGTTGTCATGATTCTGAGCGGTCAGATTACTAGCAACAATGACAAGAACCTGCTGTGTATCTTGTTCTTGAAATCATCTCTTGTTTTGAAGTCTTTTTTTTACCTATGCCATGTTTTTGCTACACTCTAGTAAAAAGGGTTCCAAAATGGTTACCTTTCCACAGAGGGTTCTATATGGAACCAAAAAGGGTTCTCGTATGGAGACAGCTGGAGAATCCTTTTGGAACCCTCTTTTCAAATGTATTTATGTTTTCAATGAACATTTGCGAACAAAATATAGTTTACAGATTGTCAATAATCCTTTGATTGTAAGCCAACCCTGTCTGTTTTGCCTCGACGTTGCGCACACATCGGTTTTGTTGGTGAACACCGAACCCGTCTATTAAATGAAACATATAAGAATGCAATAGCAATCACACATACAATATGTATCGAATATATCATTTCAAGCTCCTTGGTGTCCACATCACCAACAAACTATCATGGTCCAAACACACCAAGACGGTCGTGAAGAGGGCACAACAAAACCTTTTCCCCCTCATGAGAAATATTTGGCATGGGTCCCCAGATCCTCAAAATGTACTACAGCTGCACCATCGAGAGCATCCTGACCGGTTGCGTCACCGCCTGGTATGGCAACTGCTCGGCATCTGGCCGTAAGGCACTACAGACGGTAGTGCATATGGCCAGTACATCACTGGGGCCAAGCTTCCTGCCATCCAGGACCTCTATACCAGGCTGGTCCAAGAAATTGTCAAAGACTCCAGTCACCCGAGTGTTCTTTCTGCAACCGCACGGCAAGCGGTAGAAAGAATCGTCAAGTCTAGGTCCGAAAGGCTCCTTAACAGCTTCTACCCGCAAGCAAGAAGACTGCTGAACAATTAATCAAATGGTCACCCTGATTATTTACATTGACACCCCCCCCCCCCCCAGTTGTTTTTACACTGCTTTTTATTTATTTATTCTTCATTTTACCAGGGAAGTTGACTGAGAACACGTTCTCATTTACAGCAACAACCTGGGGAATAGTTACTGGGATGAATGAGCCAATTGTAAGCTGGTGACTGTGAGGGTATGACTGAGGGCCAGACTGTGATTTTACTTTTTTTTATTTTTTAGGTTTACCCCCTTTTCATAGTATCCACATAGTAGTTACTATCTTGTCTCATCACTACAACTCCCATATGGGCTCGGGAGAGACGAAGGTCATGCGTCCTCCGAGACACAACCCAACCAAGCCACACTGCTTCTTAACACAGCGTGCATCCAACCCAGAAGCCAGCCGCACCAATGTGTGTAAACAACGTGCACCTGACGACCTGTTTAGCGTGCACTGCACCCGGCCGCCACAGGAGTCGCTGGTGCGCGATGAGACAAGGATATCCCTACCGGCCAAACCCTCCCTAACCCGGACAACGCTAGGCCAATTGTGTGTCGCCCCATGGACCTCCCAGTCGCGGCCGGCTGCGACAGAGCCTGGGCGTGAACCCAGGGTCTCTGGTGTCACAGCCAGCCCTGCTATGCAGTGCCCTAGACCACTGCCCCACCTGGGAGGCCCCAGATTGGGAATTTAGCTAGGACACCGGGGTTAACACCCCTACTCTTACAACAAGTGCCATGGGATCTTTAGTGACCACAGAGAGTCAGGACACCCATTTAACTTCCATTCCAAAAGACAGCACCCTACACAGGGCAATGTCCCCAATCTGATATTTTTTTTAGACCAGAGGAAAGAGTGCCTCCTACTGGCCCTCCAAAACCACTTCCAGCAGCATCTAGTCGCCCATCCAGGACTAACCCTGCTTAGCTTCAGAAGCAAGCCAGCAGTGGGATGCATGGTGGTATGCTGCTGCTGGCATGCTTGTATGCTGCTGCTGGTATGCTGCTGCTGGCATGCTGCTGCTGGCATGCTGCTGCTGGTATGCTGTTGCTGGCATGCTGTTGCTGGCATGCTGTTGCTGGCATGCTGTTGCTGGTATGCTGCTGCTGGTATGCTGTTGCTGGTATGCTGCTGCTGGTATGCTGTTGCTGGCATGCTGCTGCTGGTATGCTGCTGCTGGTATGCTGTTGCTGGTATGCTGTTGCTGGTATGCTGTTGCTGGCATGCTGCTGCTGGTATGCTGCTGCTGGTATGCTGTTGCTGGTATGCTGTTGCTGGTATGCTGTTGCTGGCATGCTGCTGCTGGTATGCTGCTGCTGGTATGCTGTTGCTGGTATGCTGTTGCTGGTATGCTGTTGCTGGCATGCTGCTGCTGGTATGCTGCTGCTGGTATGCTCCTGCTGGTATGCTGTTGCTGGTATGCTGTTGCTGGCATGCTGCTGCTGGCATGCTGCTGCTTGCTGTCTATTATCTATGCATAGTCATTTTACCCCTACCTTCATGTACAAATTACTTCGACTAACCTGTACCCCTGCACATTGACTTGGTACTGGTACTGGTATATAGTCTCATTATTGTTATTTTTATGTGTTACTTTTTATTGTATTTTTTTATTCAGTAAATATTTTCTTAACTCTATTTCTTGAACTGCACTGTTGGTTAAGGACTTGTAAGTAAGCATTTCACGGTAAGGTCTCTACACCTGTTGTATTCGGCGCGTGTGGTAAATACAATTTGATTTGATTTGAAAAACAACTTGCTGATGTTGAGTTATTGCAGTTGTTTATGGCTTTGTTACTATTTTTACAAGTATGTGGTCAAATTTCACAACTCTTAGTGCAAAAATCAAAACAGATAATCAAAAAAGCTGTTTTTTTTTCACAACTTTAAGCACATTTTCAATTGACTAAGTACAACACAGAAAATCACACAGTAACTTTTTCACCAAACCTGTTTAATCTAGAACCTTTCATATACCTTTCATGTAAAGCAATTGCCTTTCACAATGCAATGCTCACAATACTTTTCATATGATTCCCTTGTCATTTGTTTAAATACATTTGACCATCACTTATTCCAACTGCGCTTAATGGTTAATCGCTTAACCGTTTGGTAAACCTATAGATTTGAAACTGGTTTGTCTACTATATTTTGGATTTGGAGAAATACAGAAATAAAATGTGTGTTTGTAAAGTATAAACATCTAAATGACATATATGGTACATGATAACCATGCATAGTAACTACAGGTTATTGCTAATTGATTTTACATAGAGGTTACCACAATTGGTCGCCAATAAAAGGCAGTGTGTGAACACAATTTCTTTCAACATGGAGCAGGATAGACAGCAAGGGAGATGACAAAATAAAAGCTTGTGGACAAGAGGCCTGTCAGAGCGGTGGGTATGTGCCCCATCAAAGTGTTCAAAGAGGTGGGCATGGGCCCCGTCAAAGAGGTGGGCATGGGCCCCGTCAAAGAGGTGGGCATGGGCCCCGTCAAAGAGGTGGGCATGTGCCCCGTCAAAGAGGTGGATATCAGAGAGGGGGAGGCAGACAGCTGGGAACTGTTGTGTCTAATGAAGTCCGTGCCAAATTTGTTGACCATGTAGTAAACATAGGCCTTACCATGGCAGAGGCTACCGGATTAGTTCACCCCAATCTGAAAATATCAACTGTCAATTCGATAATGAGAATTTACCATTACATTTACAGTAAATTATATATTGTAAATGCATGCGGCTGTGTGCTGACCGACCAACAGGAGTGGGCAGTGGTGGAAATGGTGATGGAAAGGAATGACATACAGCTGTCCGAAATAAAGCAGGCCATTGTTGGTCATCTTTGAACATTTGAACATCTTGGACATGTACTGTTATTATCATGACACAAGGCAAGACCCAGATGCAGACACAGGAGGCAGATGGTTGGAGTCTTACAATATTTATTAATCCAACAGGGTAAGGCAAGAGAATGGTTGTGTACAGGCAAAAAAGTCCAAACCAGTTCAGAGCCCCAAAGGTACCGAAGGGCAGGCAGAATCAAGGTCAGGGCAGGCAGGCGGGAAAGTAGTCCAGAGTCAGGCAGGGGTCAAAAGCAGGAAGACTAACAAAAAGAGAATAGCAAAAGGAGTACGGGGAAAAACCACGCTGGTTGACTTTACTAAACATACAAGACAAACTGGCACAGAGAGACAGGAAACACAGGGATACATACACTGGGGAAAATAAGCGACACCTGGAGGGGGTGGAGACAATCACAGGAACAGGTGAAACAGATCAGGGCGTAACAGTTATAATCTCCACCTGGCACAGTCAGAAGAGGACTGTCCACCCCTCAGAGCATGGTTCCTCTCTAGGTTTCTTCCTAAGTTCCTGCCTTTCTAGGGAGTTTTTCCTAGCCACCGTGCTTCTACATCTGCATTGCTTGCTGTTTGGGGTTTTAGGCTGGGTTTCTGTACAGCACTTTGTGACATCGGCTGATGTAAAAAGGGCTTTATAAATACATTTGACTGATTGATTGATAGAGAACGATGACATCTTTGCTAATGTGGCATCCATCAGCCTACCAACAATCGCCTGTCTTTTGAAGAGGCACCAGGTATCTATGAAACACATTTACCTGGTGCCTTTTAAAAGAAACAACGACCAGGTGAAATACAATATCATATTGGAACTATACTGTAAAAAGAGGGTGATTGATGTTGTTGTGAACCATCACAAGTATATCTTTGTGAGTAAAGCAGGTTTCAAACTGGCCAAAACTCGGCATCGTGGGCAGAGCCTCATCAGCCAATGGGCGACCGCCCAAGTGCCTGGACAACGTGGGGGAAACATCTCCATGTGCACAGCTATCTCTGAAAATGGTGTGGTAGGATGTAGGCCATTTCTTGGAAACGACAACGCTGCACACCTCATTGTGTTTCTCAATTAAAATAGAGGAGGCCTGTCCAGGTGAAAGGGTCACCTATGTCACTGTGTGGGACAATGTCAGGTTCCACCATGCAGAGTTGGTTCAGGCAAGGTTTCGGGCCCATTCCCGATTCGTGACCCTATACCTGCCAGCATACTCTCCTTTCCTCAAAGCTACTGAATACATTTTTTCAGCATGGAGGTGGAAGGTGTACGGTCACCATCCCCATGAACATGCCACCCTCCTTCTGGCCAAGGATGAGTCATACGACAACATCAATGCAGACCGATGTCAAGCTTGGATTCGCCATGCCAAGATGTTTTTCCCACGGTGCGTGAACAATGAGGACATTCACTGTGATGTGGATGAGAATTTATGGCCAAATGCTCAAGAAACACTTCATGCAAATTAATGTGTGCTAAACATCATGTTTTATTTTCATTCCTTTCATTTGTTGCATTTCATTTTGTTACATTTGATTACAGACAGTACATCTATGTTGCAATTTTATCTGAAAAGTACAATGTTTTTTTGTATTAATGATTCATTGATCACACCTTTGATAGATGTTATGGAAATTATAAATTTTCTGTCAATTTTGTTGGGTAATCTATGTGTATTGCCTAATGTGAACTGTGTAGTCTACTGTAATTTACAGTACTGGAGCACATTACTTTCATCACTTCTAAGGGTGATTTGAAACAATTATCTTGCAATGTTTACAATTGGATTAACTGGCAGTTAAAACGACTAAATTGAAAAGATATCCTTATATTGTGTTTTGGTGATTAAACCAATGTTCTTACATTTCACTATAAACATATTTTGAATCAAGGGTTGTGTGGTGAGAGATGTTTGAAATCCAAATGAACGCACAATGACATGTTTTGAATAAAAGACTGCCTGTGTTACAAGAGTGACTAGTTTGGAGTTTTGTACCAAGAGTTGTGAAATGAATCCACATACTACTTGTGACATAAAAAAAACTACAACTGGACTGGTTTGCTTCCTTATCTACTGTGTGAATTACGTCTGATCTCTGAGCACGGTCTGTTTGATGATAAATATCAAGAAACGTGGACATATTTGCTTCTCTGTGCAATCATTTGAGAAATCGTTTGTAGTTCAGAGACTAGCTGCTAGGTTTAACTGAATGTGGGCTGTTCCTCTGTGTGGTGTGTGTGTGAGCACATTTTGTCAGTTGACCGATTTATCTGATACCACAATATCAGAGATGCTGTCAGTATATGCACAGGTCTATGATCACCTCCGTCTCCTAAAGCCTTACCTTAACCATACACATATCACCACAAAACTTAACCTAGATCAGTGGTTCCCAAACTTTGTATAGTCCAGTACCCCTTCAAACATTCAACCTACAGCTGCGTACCCCCTCTATAGCACCAGGGTCAGCGCACTCTCAAATTTAGTTTTTTTTGCCATCATTGTAAGCCTGCCACACACACACTATGCGATACATTTATTAAACATAAAAATGAGTTAGTTTTTGAAGGTAAAATTAAAAATTTAAAATTGAGGGGTATACCACCTCAGTCACAGGTTTCATCAATAATTGTATTGACGACGTCATCCCCACAGTGTCACGCCCTGGCCATAGAGAGGCTTTTATTCTCTATTTTGGTTAGGCCAGGGTGTGACTAGGGTGGGCATTCTAGTTTTGTTATTTCTATGTTTTCTCTTTCTTTGTGTTTGGCCGGGTGTGGTTCTCAATCAGAGGCAGCTGTCTATCGTTGTCTCTGATTGAGAATCATACTTAGGTAGCCTTTTTCCCCACCTGGGTTTGTGGGTAGTTGTTTTCTGTATAGTTTTAGTTACTTACAGAACTGTTTTTTCTCGTTTTGTTATTTTTGTTCTAGTGTTCAGATTTTAATAAATATCATGAACACGTACCATGCTGCACTTTGGTCCACTCCTTCTTCATCAGACGAGCGTTACACACAGTGACCTTATGTACATTTCCCAACCAGAAGCCATGGATTACAGGCAACATCCGTACCAAGCTAAAGGCTACAGCTGCTGCTTTCAAGGAGCAGGAAACTATTCCGGACATTTATAAGACATCCCGCTATACCTTCAAACGAACCATCAAACAGGCAAAGCATCAATACAGGACTAAGATGGAATCATACTACACCGCCTCTGATGCTCGTCGGATTTGGCAGGGCTTGAAAAATATTACTGACTACAAAGGGAAACCCAGCCACGAGCTGCCCAGTGACGTGAGCCTGCCAGACGAGCTAAATGCCTTTTATGCTCGCTTCGAAGCAAGCAACACTGAAGCATGCATGAGAGCACCAGCTGTTCCGGAGAAATGTGTGATCACGCTCTCCGTAGCTGATGTGAGCAAGACCTTTAAACAGGTCAACATTCAGAAAGCCGCGGGGCCAGATGGATTTCCAAGAAGTGTGCACAAAGCATGCCTGGACAAACTGGCAAGTGTCTTCACTGACATTTTCAGCCTCTCCCTGACTTAGTCTGTAATACTTATATGTTTCAAATAGACCACCATAGTCCATGTGGCCAAGAAAGTGAAGGTAACCCGCCTAAATTATTACTGCCCTGTAGCACTCACATCGGTAGTCATGAAGTGCTTTGAAAGGCCGGTCATGTCTCACATCAACACCATAATGCCGGAAACCCTAGACCCACTCCAATTTGCATACCGCCCCAACAGATCCACAGATGATGCAATCTCAATTGCACTCCATAGTGCAACACCATAGTGCCCACAAAGCCACTAAGCTAAGGACCCTGGGACTAAACACCTTATTCTCCTCCTGTATGACTCCAACGACTCCAACACCATCATTAAGTTTGCTGACAACAGTCTCTCCCTCAATGTGAGCAAGACAAAGGAGCTGGTCGTGGACTATAGGAAAAGGAGCCCCGAACAGGCTCTCATTAACATTGACGGGGCTGAAGTGGAGCGGGTTGAGAGTTTCAAGTTCCTTGGTGTCCACATCATCAACAAACTATCATAGTCCAAACACACCAAGACAGTTGTGAATAGGTCACAACAACACCTTTTCCCCCTCTGGAGACTGAAAAGATTTGGCATGGGTCCCCAGATCCTCAAAACGTTCTACAGCTAAACCAATGAGAGCATCCTGACCGGTTGCATCACGGCCTGGTATGGTAATTGCTCGGCATCTGACCGTAAGGCGCTACAGAGGGTAGTGCGTACGGCCCAGTACATCACTGGGGCAGAGCTTCCTGACATCCAGGACCTATATACTAAGCGGTGTCAGAAGAAGACCCCAAAATTGTCAGACTCCCGTCATCCAAGTCATAGACTGTTCTCTCTGCACATCGCACAGCAAGCGGTACCGGAGTGCCAAGTCTAGGACCAAAAGGCTCCTTAACAGCTTCTACCCCCAAGCCATAAGACTGCTGAACAATTAATCAAATGGCCACCCTGACTATCTACCCCCCCATGACTATCTACCACCCCCCTTAGTTTTTACACTGCTGCTACTCACTGTGTATTATCTATGCATAGTCACTTTACAAATGACCTCGACTAACCTGTACCCCCGCACATTGACTCGATACTGGTACCCCCTGTATATAGCCTTGTTATTGTTATGTAATTTTCTTTTGTTTATTTAGTAAATATTCTCTCTATTTCTTGAACTGCATTGTTGGTTAAAGGCTTGTAAGTAAGCATTTCATGGTAAGGTCTACACCTATTGTATTCAGCGCATGTAACATATAAAATCGGATTTGATTTGATTTGAGATTGTCTCTCTAAATTGTCTTCAAGAGAACTCAACAACACTCAACTCTACAATAGCTCTGTGATGTATGACTGTGTTGTTAGGGGATAGTCAGCATTCCAAATGGCACCCTATTCCCTTTACAGCGCACCACTTTTGACCAGAGTCTTATGGGGCCTGGTCAAAAGAAGTGTGCTATATAAGGAATACCGTGGCATTTGGGATGTAGCCACAGTCTCTGATGACAAATTTGGTTCTGAGTGCCAAAGTGAGTTGAGGAATAGGGATGGTCTGTTGGTTGCTACCACAAACAAATAGAGAGAGTCAATGGATGTGTCTCAAATGGGTGCCTATTCCCTTTAGAGTGCACAACTTTTGGCCAGGGAACATACGTGTAGGCCAATGGTCAGGGCCCATAGGGCTCTGGTCAGAAGTAGTGCCCTATATAGGGAAAATAATGCCATTTGGGATGCAAGCAATGTGATTTAAGCACACATACGAGAACCTTGTTTGGTCCTGACAAAAGTCCTATCAGGGCAGCAGCTAGTCTGGCGGTCAGTGCCTCGACAAGCTGTCGATGTACCCTTGAGCAAGGCACTTAAAACCCTAATTTGCTCCAGGGCCGCTGAACTACAATGACTGACCTTGTAATACAGCACATTTCACTGCACCAATCTGGTGTGTAAAACATATTTCATTTAATACATCTGTCAGCTATGGAAACTCAAACGTACAGGCTTCAGTGATTATCTATCCACATATAGGCCTATTACAGGGCTTCACAGGACATCAGGACATCCAGCATTAACATAATGGACCATATGGGTGAGGGAGAGAGAGATATTACACTTACCACCCAAGAAAGACGACCACATTTTTATTTGCAATTTTCTGTGAATTCAATGGTACTTCAAATTCACTTCACACATAATATTGTTTTGAGCATTTTATTACACATTCTGCCTTTTGAAACATCAGTGATGTCACTTGCTATTTTGCAGCTGAAGCCAATATTTTCTTTCCTTCGGGAGTGTTTCGTAATCACCAACTCCAACTGACCCTATCCTCTCCTCCCTCCCCCACATCCCTCATCTCCGAGTAAAACAAACAGAGAGAGGAAGAAAAAAAGAAAGAGGGAGGGGCACTTGTTTACCCGTTCATCCTCTCCAAAAATGTTTTCCTTGAGGGGGAAGAATAGATCTTTCTTTGACCGAGAAACATCTCCAGAAGTCCTGAAGCACTGAAACATCACTGCAACCATTCATACAACACAAACTTAGTTTTAATGTGTTTTCTTGAGCCTGTAGGCGATTCTGAATGCAATCTGCAGTTCACACAATAACAAAGTGGCTACCCCACAACTGTTTTGATAAAAAGGCTGAGGCATGGGGCTGGAGAAATGTAACCACTACAATTCACAGACAGAGCTATGGGTGCAAGGACTGACCATCCATGATTTCAAAATGATAGTTTTAACCATGTTTTGAGGCATTACAGTGTTTGTTTACAATTGTGTAAAACAAGCTTATATTTTGAGTTCGGATGGGGTACGACAGTTGAACTAAGCTCCTGAGGCATTTATAAGTTATATTCTTCATGAATCAATGGGTATGTATGTATCATTCATTTAAAAGTCCAAAAATGGATGTACAAAGCGCAGATTGCCCCTTTAAACTCTGTGGTTCAAGCTCAAAGTCTTGGAAGTGTGGCCTTGCTCATCAAAATCATTACAATGAACCCACATTACAATAAAACAATATCCTCAAAAATAATACTACAATCTTTGAGGTCCAGATTGTCATTGCCATTATTATTATTATTGTTCAAACATCATCCTCCCTAAGAAGAGAGCCAGACTGTTGTGGACAGCATCAGACAAGACTCAAGGGACAAAGGGCGATGATGTCTCAATATGGTCTTACTAGGAAATAGCCATGTCTTCGGGAACCACCCATCACTGACAGTACGTGGCTCGGTGTTTCGTCCCAAATGGCACCCTATTCCCTATGTAGGGAACAACCTTTGACTGAAAATGTTATCAAATAAAATGTTAGTTGTTAGTCACATGTTAGTCACATGTGCCGAATACAACGGGTGTAGACTTCACCATGAAATGCTTTTTTACGAGCCCTTCCCAACGATGCAGATAAAGAATAAAAATAGTTACACTCTTAGAAAAAAAGGTGCTATCTAGAACCTAAAAGGGATCTTCGGCTGTCCCCATAGGAGAACCCTTTGAAGAATCCTTGTCAGTTCTAGGTAGAACCCTTTTGGTTCCAAGTAGAGCTGTTTTGGGTTCTACTTTTTGGGGTTCTACATGGAACCCAAAATGGTTTTACCTGGAACCAAAAATGGGTTTTACCTGGAATCAAAAAGGGTTATCCTATGGTAATCAAAAAACTATTTTTTCTTAGAGTGTAGTGCACTACTTTTGACATTAGTCCTATGGGCCCTGGTCAAAAGTTCTGCACTATATACGTAGAGAATAGGGTGCCATTTGGGATGCAGACCCTTGGTAGTCAGTCTCCCTACTAACATCTGGACCTGTTAGTATTGGCAGACTGCTGCTGTTACTAATGTCAGGGGAAGGGGGAGAGAGAGAGAGAGAGAGAGAGAAAAAGAAAGAGAGAGAGAGAGAGAGAGAGAGAGAGAGAGAGAGAGAGAGAGAGAGAGAGAGAGAGAGAGAGAGAGAGAGAGAGAGAGAGAGAGAGCATGTCACCTCTGTCATCCTTAATAAGGACTTGGATACAACCTCTCGGGTGTTCGGCTTTCTGTCTTTCATTCTCTTTCTCTCCCACACTCACTCACATCACTCTTTTCTGCCAATCTGTTTCCCTCTCTAATGGTCTTTCACACAGTTCATTCTCTCTGTCACGTGACAGATTCATGATGATGACATTTTCAGAATGAGAGAACTGGTAAGAGAGAGAGAGGAGGTGAGGAAGAGAGAGAGTGAGCGAGGGGTGGGACAAAGAAAGAGAGAGGGGAACAAGGGAACCGATGCTACAGATTATGTTCAACAGTGCTTGCCAAGCCCAAAACTCACTTAAATCTTGTTGTTTGTTCCCAACTCCACATAGTACAAGCTAGCTTATCACAGTGAGTTGGTTAAGTAAGTCTGGGTGAATGAGGAAAGGGCCTGCAAAATCAGAATCTGTTTTCTATCATTATAGAGTTCCAGAATGTAACTCTATACTCAGAGTTCCACATGGGAACTCCATTGAAGAACAGTTACCCAATGAGAATGAACCACTGAAGTTGCTATCTTGTGCTGCCCTCTAGCTTCAAGAAGAATAACTGAAAATCCGGATGCTGTAGGTAGAAGTTGCCCAAAGATAGGAGCAGGTCTAGGATCAACTTACTCCCAAATCTGAAGGTGTAAATTATAAAGTAAAAAAACACAACACTGACCTAAGTGCATCCTGGTGTCATACAATGTTTTGTAGCCTAACTTTGCTATCCTGACTGACACACACACACCAATCCAATCAGAGGGGTTGGGTAAAATACTGAAGACACATTTCAGTTGAAGGCATCCTGTTGAACTGACTAGGTATCCCCCTTTCCCATTCCCTTAGTATGGCTAGAAGACACACTACATGACCAAAAGTATGTGGACACCTGCTCGTTCCAAAACATCATTCCAAAATCATGGGTATTAATATGGAGCTGGTCCCTCCTTTGCTGCTAGAACAACCTCCACTCTTCTGAGAACGCTTTCCATTAGATGTTGGAACATCACTGTCGGCATTTCAATTCATCACAAAGGTGTTCGTTGGGGTTGAGGTCAGGGACCTGTGCAGGCCAGTAAAGTTCTTCCACACCTATCTTGAAAACCTTTTTCTGTATGGACCTCACTTTGTGCACGGGGGCATTGTCATGCTGGAACAGGAAAGGGCCTTCCCCAAACTGTTGCCACTAAGTTGTAATCACAGAAAGGGTCTAGAAAGTCAGCGTATGCTGTAGCGTTAGATTTCCCTAGCCCAAACCATTAAAAACAGCCGCAGACCAATATTCCTCTTCTTCCAAACGTTACAGTTAGCACTATGCATTGGGGCTGGTAGGGTTCTCCTGGCATCCACCAAACCCAGATTCGTCCATCGAACTGCCAGATGGTGAAGCGTGATTCATCACTCCAAAGTCCAATGGCGGTGATCTGTGCATGGTGCATGGTGATCTTAGGCTTGTGTGCGGCTGCTCGGGCCATGGAAACCCATTTCATGAAGCTCCCGAAGAACAGTTCTTGTGCTGATGTTACTCCCAGAGGCAGTTTGGAACTCAGCAGTGAGTGTTGCAACTGAGTACAGACAGTTTCCTCTTTTCTATCTGTTTCAAAGAGAGTTCCAGAGTTGTAAAATACAGAATGAATCAGAATGTCTCCATGGCCAGGCTGGACATGGAAAAACAAGATGGAATGTTAGGTTAGAGCCTGCGTATCATGTGCTTGGTGCTGTGCTCTGTTCCAGAACGTCCAGTGGTAGAACAATAGGGTTATTATGTTGAGATTGAGATACATGATTTGTCCCACTACAAAGTAACAAAGTACAAAGTAACTTTGTACAAAGTACAAAGTAACACTACAAAGTAACTTCGGCCCCACACTACCTGGGCAGATGTGTCTGGTCAGCTGAAGTAGGCCTACCTACAAAGAGCAAAATAAGGTTGAAGATAAAGGTTAAAGGTAGGCCTAATGTAAAAACATTTCCTGTTTTTATACACTACCGGTCCAAAGTTTTAGAACACATACTCATTCAAGGGTTTTTGTTTATTTTCACTATTTTCTACATTGCAGAATAATAGTGAAGACGTCAAAAATATGAAAATAACACAAAAAAGGGTTAAACAAATCTAAATATATTTTATATTTGAAATTTTTCAAATAGCCACCCTTTGCCTTGATGACAGCTTTGCACACCCTTGGCATTCTCTCCACCAGCTTCACCTGGAATGCTTTTCCAACAGTCTTGAACGAGTTCCCACATATGCTTGTAACGCTCAAAGAGTGAATGGGTGTTGGAGTCAGGCGCAGAGAGCAGAGGATACGGGAAAAAACATGCTTTAATGTCCAACCGAAAACTACAATAGGTGACGCCGAACACAGGCGTAATACACTCCACCTAAGTACACATTGGTATCTAACCGGATAGCGGAAAACCCACAATAATAAAGGACGTCTCTTACATAACAGAAACAAGCCCACACAAACACAAGCGGGCTAATCAAACTTAAATAACACCAACCCAAAAACCCCAACAAGGAACAGGTGAAAACAATTAGACAAAACCAAACTAAAAGGAAAAAGGGATCGGTGGCAGCTAGTAGACCGGTGACGACGACCGCCGAGCGCCACCCAAACTGGAAGGGGAGCCACCTTTGGTGATATTCATGACAATGCTTGTTGGCTGCTTTTCCTGCTTTTCCTTCGCTCTCCATCTCAATTTGGTCGAGGTCGGGGTGTTGTGGAGGCCAGGTCATCTGATGTAGCACTCCATCACTCTCCTTCTTAGTAAAATAGCCCTTACACAGCCTGGAGGGGTGTTGGGTCATTGTCCTGTTGAAAAACAAATGAGATGGGATGGCGTATCGCTACAGAATGCTGTGGTAGCCATGCTGGTTAAGTGTGCCTTGAATTATCAATAAATCACAGACAGTGTCACCAGCAAAGCACTCCCACACGTTAACACCTCCTCCATGCTTTACGTGGGAAATATACATGCGGAGATCTTCCGTTCACCCGCACCTCGTCTCACAGCGGTTGGAACCAAACGGCGGTTGGAACCAAAAATCTCATATTGATTTGGGCTGCAATTTCTGAGGCTGGTAACTAATAAACTTATCCTCTGTAGCAGAGGTAACTCTGGGTCTTCCATTCCTGTGGCGGTCCTCATGAGAGCCTGTCTCATGAGAGCCAGTTTCATCCCAGTGCTTGATGGTTTTTGCAACTGCACTTGAAGAAACTTTCAAAGTTCTACGTACTCTCGTCCTAAATATTCTTACATTAACCTCTTTGATCTCTAGGGGCGCTATTTCATTTTTGGATAAAAAACGTTCCCGTTTTAAGCGCGATATTTTGTCACGAAAAGATGCTCGACTATGCATATTCTTGACAGTTTTTGAAAGAAAACACTCTGAAGTTTCAGAATCTGCAAAGATATTGTCTGTAAGTGCCCCAGAACTCATTCTACAGGCGAAACCAAGATGATGCATCAACCAGGAAATGAGCAGAATTTCTGAAGCTCTGTTTTCCATTGTCTCCTTATATGGCTGTGATTGCGCAAGGAATGAGCCTACACTTTCTGTCGTTCCCCCAAAGTGTTAGCAGCATTGTGACGTATTTGTAGGCATATCATTGGAAGATTGACCATAAGAGACTACATTTTCCAAGTGTCCGCCTGGTGTCCCTGCGTCGAAATTGGAGCGTAAAGCCAGGTGCAATTATTTTTCCATTTGAGAGCAAGGAGAAACCAGGCTTCCACGAAGGATATATCATTGAAGACATATGTGGAAAAACACCTTGAGGATTGATTCTAAACCACGTTTGCCATGTTTCAGTCGATATTATGGAGTTAATTTGGAAAAAAGTTCGCGTTTTGAGGGCTGAATTTTCGTTTTTTTTTTTTTTTTTTTTTTTTTTTTTTGGTAGCCAAATGTGATGTACAAAACGGAGCTATTTCTAATACACAAAGAATATTTTTGGAAAAACGGAGCATCTGCTATCTAACTGAGAGGCTCCTCATTGAAAACATCAGAAGTTCTTCAAAGGTAAGTTATTTTATTTGAAGGCTTTACTTGTTTTTGTGATAGTTGCCTGCTAAATGCTAACGCTAATGCTAACGCTAATGCTAACGCTAAATGCTACGCTAGCTAGCTACTGTTACACAAATGATTGTTTTCCTATGGTTGAAAAGCATATTTTGAAAATCTGAGATGACAGTGTTGTTAACAAAAGGCTAAGCTTGAGAGCTAGCATATTTATTTCATTTCATTTGCGATTTTCATGAATAGTTAACGTTGCGTTATGGTAATGAGCTTAGGTCTATAAATAGAATCCCGGATCCGGGTTTGGTCGTCGCAACAGGTTAAGAACAAATATTGATTGGTTGATTGATTTATAATGCATTCATAATGCATTTGTATAATGATTCTCTTCTTGTCTTTCTGTTTCTATGTTGACGGGTAGATGGGGACTACATGTTAAAAACATCGTCTTTGACTCTGCTGTGGCAGTCTGCTTATAGCATCTTGTAGTGTGTGTTAGCCTCCTTGAGATCAGACCAAATCTCTGTGCCTTCCACAGCAATCCTATCTTAAGGCCATTCAATTGTTAAACAGTCATCACTAGCACATTAGAGGCTGCTGCCTGTAGGCATAGACTAGGAATCACTGGCCACTTTAGGGAATGGAACACTAGTCACTTTAATAATGTTTACATATCTGGCATTACTCATCTCATACGTAAACTCAACAACAAAAAATAAACAGGACCCTGTCTTTCAAAGATAATTCGTAAAAATCTAAATAACTTCACAGATCTTCATTGTGAAGAGTTTAAACACTGTTTCCCATATGTGTTCAATTAACCATAAACAATTAATGAACATGCACCTGTCGACCTGTCGTTAAGACATTAACAGCTTACAGATGGTAGGCAATTATGGTCACAGTTATGAAAACTTAGGACACTAAAGAGGCCTTTCTACTGAAAAACACCAAAAGAATGATGCCCAGGGTCCCTGCTCATCTGTGTGAATGTACCTTAGGTATGCTGCAAGGAGGCATGAGGCTTGCAAATGTGGCCAGGGCAATAAATTGCAATGTCTGTACTGTGAGATGCCTAAGACAGCGCTACATGGAGACTAGATGGACAGCTGATTGACCTCACAGTGGCAGACCACGTGTAACAACACCTGCACAGGATCGGTACATCTGAACGTCACACCTGCGGGACAAGCACAGGGTGGCACAACAACTGCCTGAGCTACACCAGGATCGCACAATCCCTTCATCGGTGCTCAGACTGTCCGCAATAGGCTGAGAGAGGACGGACTGAGGGCTTGTAGGCCTGTTGTAAGGCAGGTCCTCACCAGACATCACCGGCAACAACGTTGCCTATGGGCACAAACACACCGTCACTGGACCAGACAGGACTGGCAAAAAGTGCTCTTCACTGACGAGTCGCGGTTTTGTCTCACCAGGGTTGATGGTCGGATTCGTGTTTATCGTCAAAGGAATGAGCGTTACACCGAGGCCTGTACTCTGGAGCAGGATCGATTTGGAGGTGGAGGGTCCGTCATGGTCTGGGGCGGTGTGTCACAGCATCATTGGACTGAGCTGGTTTTCATTGCAGGCAAACTCAACGCTGTGCGTTACAGGGAAGACATCCTCCTCCCTCATGTGGTACCCTTCCTTCAGGCTCATCCTGACATCACCCTCCAGCATGACAATGCTACCAGCCATACTGCTCGGTCTGTGCGTGATTTCCTGCAAGACAGGAATGTCAGTGGACCTCTTGGTCCCCTTGGCCCATCCTCTGCTCATACCGCCCGCTTCCGTGTCGGGGTGGTGGAGCTGTGGTCATGAGACCCTCTCTTCGTTAGGGCGCTGCTGAGCGGGGCGGCTTGGCTGGTGGTCGACCGTATCAACAGCCCTCTCACTGGCGGCAACTTTTGATTGTGTCACCCTGGAGGAGAAGTGTGAGACATCCAGGGCTCTGGATGGGTTCATGGGCCAGCCAACCCAGGGTACTGTGACGCTGCATTGCTACTGGGCATGGGCTAGGACAATGTCGGTGAGCAGTGGTGGTAGTAAATGTGAATGTAATAGATGGATTCTATTCATGTAATATATTCTGTTCCATTCTATTCCATTCTATTTCTTTCCGATTCATTCTATGCAATCCTTTTCTCAGGCGTTGTTCTCGTGGGGGGGTGTTGGCTATGAGCCGGAGTCACCCTACCTTTGCCCACTCTATGCCCCGGCCCACCTGAGTGCTGCTCAGCCTCATGCAGCACTTTCGCTGGGCACACGTTGGCATCACCGCCTCTGCAGAGGACAGCTGGGTGGAGACTGCCAGGGAGGTTAGCAGAGTACATGCCTCTTTTATAACAGCCTGGTAGCCAGATGTGTACTTGAAGTGTACCTACTTTTTCAGCCAGTTTTGCATTAGCTATGACATTTCAACTTTATTCTGGATTATCATTATGATGATGATGATTTATTTCGGTATTTATTTTATTTATTTTTAAACAGAATGTTACTGTGTTGGGCACTAAGAATACATGTCATGTTTTTATACTTCTGTCCAATAAGGAACTCTGAACTGTGACCTCTGACCTCTCTGAAGGTGTCCAACTCTCTGAGAAGTCATGGGATGCCGGTGAGACTGGTGGTTACCATCGGTAACGATGCCAGGTAGCGTCAGAACGACCCTGGCCAAGCTCAAGAAGGTGGAGGACCCACGCAGCTCAGACACTAATGCATACCCCACAAGACATGCCACCAGAGGTCTCTTCACAGTCCTCAAGTCCAGAGCAGACTATGGGAGGCGCACAGTACTACATAGAGCCATGACTACATGGAACTCTATTCCACATTAGGTAACTGGTGCAAGCAGTAGAATCAGATTTTTAAAAACAGATAATACACCTTATGGAACAGCGGGGACTGTGAAGCAACACCAACATAGGCACAGACACATGCATACACACACACTCTACACACATGTATTTTGTGTTAAAGATATGTGGTAGTGGAGTGTGGGCCTGAGGGCACACACTTAGTGTGTTGTGAATTCTGTAATGAATGTTGTAATGTTTTTAAAATTGTATAACTGCCTTAATTTTACCAGACCCACAGGAAGAGTAGTATCTGCTGCCTTGGCAGCAGCTAATGGAGATCCATAATGAACACAAATACAAATAGGGCGCTGGTGAAAAGTAGTGCACTATATAGGAAAATAGTGTGCCATTTGTGACTCAGCCTGTCACACCCTGATCTGTTTCACCTGTCTTTGTGATTGTCTCCACCCCCCTCCAGGTGTTGCCCATCTTCCCCATTACCCCCTATGTATTTATACCTGTGTTCTCTGTTCATCTGTTCCCAGTTTGTCAAGTAACAAGTGGTTTTGTCTCAGCGCCTGCTTTTCCCAGATGCTCTTTTTCTCGCCCTCCTGGTTTTGACCCTTGCCTGTCCTGACTCTGAGCCCGCCTGCCGCCCGTTACCGTTGCCCCACCTCTGGTTTACTGACCCCTGCCCGCCTTGACCTGTCTATTGCCTGCCCCTGTTGGATGATTAAACCATTGTTAATTCGTTATTTGTCTGCATCTGGGTCTTACCTTCATACCTGATACAGCCTTAATGGATTATGACCGATCTGGATGACACACACGCCCACTACTTTCCAGGGCTTCAGCCACCCCATGAGGACCAACAGCTCTGGTGCTAGCTTGGCTGACTATCTGGTACTGGACACAGGCGGGAAGACCTGGGACCTCAGGCCCACACACACAGGTTGGAATGGAGGAGTGGGTTAGAGGTGGTGGTGTGTGTATGGCCCTAACACTACTGTATGCCTACAAGATAGCCATAGTGGCTGACATGTTGAGTTTAGGGTTAGTTATATTACTGTTGTAATATTGGTTGAGGTTCCTGGGTAGAGACATCCACAATTCCTGGTTTACGGTTATGATGGTGTATTGATGATATAGGTTATGGTTCAACAGGCTAGACATGAGAGCAGACATGAGGTTAGGGTTAGCACTAGTGCTACTGTAGTAATACTGGTTATGTTAACCATAACCCCGTCCCCTACAGGATAGATATGGTTGCTGACATGGTGAGGTTTCTGGGTCGAGACATCTCCCCCCCCCCCCCCCCCCACCCACGGTATTTCCCCCAAGACTGACTCCAACTGCTGCTTCATCAACTGCTGCTTCATCAACTGCTGCTTCATCAACTGCTGCTTCATCAACTGCTACTTCATCAACTGCTGCTTCATCAACTGCTGCTTCATCTGCACTGGAGGCACACACACACACACACACATACACACACATATGGAAATGCTCCACAATACATGCAATACTCCACAGTTTGCATACAGCATGGTTTTAGTAACATAATGCTATGTTATAAAATGCTGAAATGTTGGGATGGGATTTGCCCAGCTTGTTTTTGTCTTGTTTATTTTGACCTACTGCATCAAGTAATCTCTAACATTATCTTCCTATACACAGTATATAGCTGCTGCTCTCCAACCCTGTTCCTGGAGAGCTACCATCCTGTAGGTTCACTCCAACCCTAATCTAGTGTATCTGATTTTAATAATTAGCTGGTTAATAAGCTGAATCTGGTTAGTTAAAACTGGGGTTGGAGCAAAAACCTACAGTATGGTAGTTCTTCAGGAGCAGGGTTGGACAGCCCTGCTGTATAAAGTACAAGCCACTGTATCACGTAAAGCTCTACAACCTGCCAATACAGTGCCTTGGGAAAATATTCAGACCCCTTGACCCCCTTCAATTTTTTGTTATGTTACAGCCTTATTCTAAAAAGGATTTAAAAAATAATAATCCTCAGCAATCTACACAATACCCCCATAATGACAAAGCGAAAACAGGTTTGTAGAATTTTTGCACTTTTATGAAAAATATCTTATTTACATAAGTATTCAGGCCCTTTGCTATGAGACTCGAAATTGAGCTCCGGTGCATCCTGTTTCCATTGATCATCCTTGAGATGTTTCTACAACTTGATTGGAGTCCACCTGTGACATGATTTGGAAAGGCACACACCTGTCTATATAAGGGTTCATAGTGCATGGCAGAGAAAAAACCAAGCCATGAGCCATGAGGCATTGTCCGTAGAGCTCTGAGACAGGATTGTGTCGAAGGGTACCAAAACATTTCTGCAGCATTGAAGGTCCCCAAGATCACAGTGGCCTCCATTATTCTTAAATGGAAGATGTTTGGAACCACCTAGACTCCGCAGTGGTGTAAGGCACAGCATTTCGGTGCTAGAGGTGTCACTACAGACCCTGGTTCAATTCCAGGCTGTATCACAACCGGCTGTGATTGGGAGTCCCATAGGGCGGCGCACAAGTGACCCAGCATCGTCCAGGTTTGGCCGGGGTAGGCCATCATTGTAAATAAGAATTTGTTCTTAAAACCTCTTAAGGATCAGCCCCTTTTAATTTTCGCCTAAAATGACAAATCTAACTGCCTGTAGCAAAGGACCTGAAGCAAGGATATGCATATTCTTGATAGCATTTGAAAGGAAAGACTGACGTTTGTGGAAATGTGAAATTATTTTAGCAGAATATAACACATTAGATATAGTAAAAGAGAATACAAAAAAAAACATGCACATTTTTTTTCCATCTTTGAAAGGCTATAGTGTATTATTCCAGCCTAGGGGCAATTTAGATTTTGGCTACTAGATGGCATCTGTGTGTTTGCAACGTTTGACTGATCCAATGAACCATTCCATTTATGTTCAAAAAATGTGTATCAAGACTGCCCGAATGTGCCTAATTGGTTTAATACATTTTCAAGGTCCTAACTGTGCACTATCCTCAAACAATAGCATGGTATTATTTCACTGCAATAGCTACTGTAAATTGGACAATGCAGTTAGATTAACAAAAATGTACGCTTTCTGCCCATATCAGATATGTCTATGTCCTGGGAGATTTTCATGTTACTTAACAACCTCATGCTGATCACATTAGCCTACGTTAGCTCAACCGACCCTTTAGAGTTAACTGACTTGCCTAGTTAAATAAAGGTGTAAAATAAACTCTTCCTAGATATGGTCACTCTGACAGAGCTCTACAGTTCCTCAGTGGAGATGGTTGTCTTTCTGAAAACCTTCTCCGGAGCACTCAGGACCTCCGACTGGGGTGAAGTTTCCCCTTCCAACAGGACAACAACCTGAAACGCAGTCAAGACAAAGCAAGAGTGGCTTCAGGACAAGTCTCTGAATGTCCTTGAGGCCCGGACTTGAAACCGATCAACGCTCCCAATACAACCCGACAGAGCTTGAGAGGATCTGTAGAGAAGAATGGGAGAAACCCAAGCATCATACCCAAGAAGTTTCTAAAAACCTGTTTTTGCTTTGTCGTTATGGGGTATTGTGTGTACATTGATGAGGGAAAAAATTAAAAAAGTAATCAACTTTAGAATAAGGCTGTAACGTCACAAAATGTGGAAAGTCAAAGGGTCTGAATACTTTCCGAAGGCACTGTACATACACTCCTCACATTTACTTCTGTACTTACTGCCTAGGCTGGAAACCTAACCAATAAGATAGTTGATGCCTAACTGTTAACATCTTAAAGGGCCATTACACCACCTTTCAGCCTTCATTTTCATTATCTCCAGCGACATACTGTTTCAGAGCACTCGTCTGAGTGTGCCAGAGCGCGGAAAAACTGATGAATTTACTCACGCTCAACACCCGTTGAATATGGCCGGTGTCATTAAACGTTGGCAAAGAAGCATAATTAAATTGTTGCCAGCAGCACAGTTAGTCACCAACTCTCAGGATAACATCAAAACAGCCTAACTAACTCTGCTAGTGCGAGTAAAATGGTCAGTGAGGTGTTCTCTCATTTGTGTCTGGAAGTAGCTAGCCAACGTTAGCCAGTTAGCAGTGGTGTAAAGTACTTAAGTAAAAATACTTTAAAGTACTACTTACTGTAAGGAGTTTCTTAGTTATCTGTACTTTACTATTTATATTTTTGACTACTTTTACTTCACTACGTTCCTAAAGAAAATGATGTATTTTTTGCTCCATACATCTTCCCTGACAACCAAAAGTACTTGTTACATTTTTAATGCTTAGCAGGACAGGAAAGTGGTCCAATTCACAAATGTACCTGGTCATCCCTACTGCCTCTAATCTGGAGGACTCACTAAACACAAATGCTTCATTTGTAAATTATGTATGCTTGTTGTAGTGTGCCCCTGGCTATCCGTAAATAACGTTTAAAAAAAGAGAATTGTGCAGTCATTTGTCAAAACGCTGAATTTTTGCACTTTAGCAAGCCTTCAATTACATAGAAATAAATCTATAAATCGGATTTATTGAATTCTCCATGTGGTCTATATTAAAGGGCACTTCATTTAATATAACAGGCTTTTAAAATTCAATATTGGTGTACAATTTATACTTAAAATATCAAATGGCACTCTTTTTGTGGAAAGAACCTGGTGTATTAGCAGTCATGATTGAACCTGTCTGCTGTGCTCCAGAAGCGGAGTATAGACGAGAGTAAGAGTAAGACCAGAGGAGTCTCCCTGAGGAGCCTGTCGCAGCGCATGCGTCATGTCCCCTTCTCTGAACAATCACCTGCCACCTACGATAACTCCGTCCTCTACGAAGTAAGATGGAGGCAGGACAAGAGATATGAAAGTGTCTGAGACAAAAGGAAAGAGGAAGGAGCAGGAGGCTAAAGTGCAAAGGGGAAGGTGGGAGGGCACGCCTGGGTTCCATGCTAAGTACCAGTGTTCTCTATATTCTATGTTCTCTGAGTTCTATGTTCCATGTTCTCCCCCAGGGTATGAAGTACCCGCACCACAGGAACTTGTTTCATGGTCATCTGAAGAGCTGGAGCTGAATGGTGGACGGACGTTTTGTCCTGAAAAACACTGACTACGGACACAACGAGGCAGCAACTTTCCCCTACCCAGAACCGCCCGCAGAGGGTGAGTAGGTCTGGAGAGAGGTGGAGAGTTTTACCTTTAGTGCCATAAGTTCCATCTGGACAGAGTGGACTGATTCTGTATGTTTAAAAGTTAATATACAGTAACTCGTAGTTTGTTTCTCTATGCTTGTGTGTGAGTGTGTCAGAGGAGGCTGGTGGGGGGGGCTATAGGAGGACGGGCTCATTGTAATCACTGGAATGGAGTTAATGGAACAGAGTCAATGTGGTTTCCATATGTTTGATTCCATTACAATGAGCCCGTCCTACTATAGCTCCTCCCACCATCCACCACGTGTGTACTAACTCTATGCTTGTGTTTGTCTGCGTGCTTAAGAGGTGATGACCAGTCCACTCCACTAACATTGTCAACTCTGCCCTGACATGAACTGAAGCCACGTCTCATGTGCCCGCTCATCCACTTTCACATTGAATGTTTCCTCTCCAAGCACTGTGTACCCCTTTCAATTTTCTCTCATTACTCGAAGTAGAGTCAATCACATACACAATCACATTATTACACATCAATGATTTTGCTCCTTGCTTGGACTAACTCATTCTAAGCTCGTTGGTCTAACTGTGTTGTGTTATTTTATTTTTTTTGTCTTCCCAGACATTCTGTCCTGCACTGAAGTCAAGCCTCTGAACACCTCAACTCAAGCCTCTCACACTCATTCAATCACTGCTGTGATCCCTTCCAAACACTAAGTTAACCCTCTTATTCCCATTCCCCATAATATTGTACTATAAACGTCTTTTATTCAACGCTTTAGGTTCAAATAATGACTCTTTTGACGATTTTTGAAACACACTGACATCTCCGTGCGTTCAGCACCTATACCGTGCGTCTCCCATCATCAATTGTTCAAGTTACCATCCTCCACTGATATATATATATATATATCTGTCTAAGTCAAAGGTTTGGACTTATATATTGGATATTTTCTATTTGAGGTTCTTCAAATAGCCACCCTTTGTTTTGATGACAGCTCAAATAAGCAAAGAGAAATGACAGTCCATCAATACTTTAAGACATGAAGGTCAGTTAATCTGGAAAATTTTACGAATTTTGAACGTTTCTTTAAGTGCAGTCGCAAAAAACATGAAGCGTCATGATGAAACTGGCTCTCATGAGGACCACCATAGGAAAGGAAGACAGAGTTACCTCTGTTGCAGGGGATTTCATTAGAGTTAACTGCACCTCAGAAATTGCAGCCCAAATAAATGCTTCAGAGTTCAAGTAACAGACACATCTCAACATCAACTGTTCAGAGGAGACTGCGTGAATCAGGCCTTCATGGTCGAATTGCTGCGATGAAACCACTACTAAAGGACACCAATAATAATAAGAAGAGACTTGCTTGGGCCAAGAAACACGAGCAAGAACACTACACCGGTGGATGTCTGTCCAAATTTGTGTCTGTGACGTGAAGTAGGTGAACGGATGATCTCTGCATGTGTGCTTCCCACCATGAAGCATGGAGGAGGAGGTGTGATGGTGTGGGGGTACTTTGTTGGTGACACTGTCTATGATTTTATTTAGAATTCAAGGCCCACTTAACCAGCATGGCTACCACAGCATTTTTCAGCGATACACCATCTCATCTAGTTTGCGCTTAGTGGGACTATCATGTGTTTTTCAACAGGACAATGACCCAAAACACACTTCCATGCTTTGTAAGGGCTATTTTACCAAGGAGAGTGATGGAGGGCTTCAACCTGGTCTCCACAATCACCTGACCTCAACCTAATTGAGATGGTTTGGTAAGAGTGGGACCGCAGAGTGAAGGAAAAGCAGCCAACTAGTGCTCAGTGTATGTGGGAACTTGTTTTAAGACTGTTGGAAAAGCATTCCAGGTGAAGCTGGTTTAGAGAATGCCAAGAGTGTGCAAAGCTGTCATCAAGGCAAAGGGTGGCTACTTTCTAAAATATATTTTGATTTGATTTATTATTTCATAGTACATTTGATTTATTATTTAATGTGTTATTTCATAGTTTTGATGTCTTCACTATTATTCTACAATGTAGAACATAGTAAAAATCAAGAAAAACCTCAGTGCTGTGGGCACCTACAAGATGAGACACATGCTTGATGTCCCTATACGCATAGGACTACACTCAGGTGAGTGGGGACACATACCTTACCTCACCTATCTGTGTCTATCCAATAGGTCCATGTGTAGCAGGGGTAGTAGAACTGACTATGCCCAGATACCGTTTATTCGGTAACTGTCACCACTGCCTCTCGTATGGAGTCTACTGGGATGCGTAAATTACATATGTATGTATAATAGATATGTAACGTAGTCTATGCACTGTTGCTTAAAAGTGAAGGACTTGTCGTGGGTACACGATTGACTGAGCCAGGAAGCTTCTTTATAAAGTGTGTATAAATTAGAGTTTTGAGTGTCATGCCGCCTGTATTTGCAGTGTCCAGAATCCACATCCTTAACAGCACAGTTAAAATCCTCCTGGATCTCAAGGCAGGATACAAGGTGCAACTGAGGCAGGACAGACCTCAAGGTAAAAGTCACAGGTAGAACCGACTACTTGGTACCACCATCATGTTACATACAGTAAGCTCAAGAATACTTAAAACTCCCTACAACACCCTAAAACTTCATAGAACTGTCTAGAACTCTCTAGAACTCACCTAGATCTCCCTACTAAACTCTTTCTCTCTCGTCTTTCCCTGCCCTCTGTCTCTCTGTCCTCTCCTCTTCACAGGGAAAAGGGGGAACAGAGGAGACCTATTGGCTTATAGGGAAGGGCAACTTTGAGAAACCTCTCCCCGTCCCTCCCGAATTCAAGAAAGGGTAAGGACCGCCCTCCTTCCCTAACCCTAACCCTAACAACATAGCTCAGGCAGTAGGAAGCTCTCATCCATTTATATGCAGATGATATTCTTAAACTCAGCTGGCCCCTCCCCTGATTTTGGTTTCCCTGGTGTATATATCCCTGTGTTTCCCTGGTGTATATATCACTGTGTTTCCCTGGTGTATATATCCCTGTGTTTCCCTGGTGTATATATCCCTGTGTTTCCCTGGTGTATATATCCCTGTGTTTCCCTGGTGTATATATCCCTGGTGTATATATCCCTGTGTTCCCCTGGTGAATATATCCCTGGTGTATATATCCCTGTGTTCACCTGGTGTATATATCACTGGTGTATATATCCCTGGTGTATTTATCCCTGTGTTTCCCTGGTGTATATATCCCTGGTGTATATATCCCTGTGTTTCCCTGGTGTATATATCCCTGTGTTTCCCTGGTGTATATATCCCTGGTGTATATATCCCTGTGTTTCCCTGGTGTATATATCCCTGGTGTATATATCCCTGTATATCCCTGGTGTATATATCCCTGTGTTCCCCTGGTGTATATATCACTGGTGTATATATCCCTGGTGTATTTATCCCTGTGTTTCACTGGTGTATATATCCCTGGTGTATATATCCCTGTGTTTCCCTGGTGTATATATCCCTGTGTTTCCCTGGTGTATATATCCCTGTGTTTTCCTGGTGTATGTATCCCTGGTGTATATATCCCTGTGTTTCCCTGGTGTATATATCCCTGTGTTCCCCTGGTGTATATATCCCTGTGTTTCCCTGGTGTATATATCCCTGGTGTATTTATCCCTGTATTTCCCTGGTGTATATATCCCTGTGTTTCCCTGGTGTATATATCCCTGGTGTATATATTCCTGTGTTTCCCTGGTGTATATATCCCTGGTGTATATATCCCTGTGTTCCCCTGGTGAATATATCCCTGGTGTATATATCCCTGTGTTCCCCTGGTGTATATATCACTGGTGTATATATCCCTGGTGTATTTATCCCTGTGTATATATCCCTGGTGTATATATTCCTGTGTTCCCTGGTGTATAAATCCCTGTGTTTCCCTGGTGTATATATCCCTGGTGTATATATCCCTGTGTTTCCCTGGTGTATATATCCCTGTGTTTCCCTGGTGTATATATTCCTGTGTTTACCTGGTGTATATATCCCTGGTGTATTTATCCCTGTGTTCCCCTGGTGTATATATCCCTGTGTTTCCCTGGTGTATATATCCCTGGTGTATTTATCCCTGTGTTCCTCTGGTGTATATATCCCTGGTGTATATATCCCTGTGTTTCCCTGGTGTATATATCCCTGGTGTATATATCCCTGTGTTCCCCTGGTGAATATATCCCTGGTGTATATATCCCTGTGTTCCCCTGGTGTATATATCACTGGTGTATATATCCCTGGTGTATTTATCCCTGTGTATATATCCCTGGTGTATATATTCCTGTGTTCCCTGGTGTATAAATCCCTGTGTTTCCCTGGTGTATATATCCCTGGTGTATATATCCCTGTGTTTCCCTGGTGTATATATCCCTGTGTTTCCCTGGTGTATATTTTCCTGTGTTTACCTGGTGTATATATCCCTGGTGTATTTATCCCTGTGTTTCCCTGGTGTATATATCCCTGGTGTATTTATCCCTGTGTTCCTCTGGTGTATATATCCCTGGTGTATATATCCCTGTGTTTCCCTGGTGTATATATCCCTGGTGTATATATCCCTGTGTTTCCCTGGTGTATTTATCCCTGTGTTTCCCTGGTGTATATATTCCTGTGTTTACCTGGTGTATATATCCCTGGTGTATATATCCCTGTGTGTCACGCCCTGGTCTTAGTATTTTGTGTTTTCTTTATTTATTTGGTCAGGCCAGGGCGTGACATGGGTTTATTTTGTGGTGTGTTTTTGTATTGGGGTTTTAGTAGGTATTGGGATTGTGGTTGAGTAGGGTTGTCTAGCATAGTCTATGGCTGCCTGAGGCGGTTCTCAATCAGAGTCAGGTGATTCTCGTTGTCTCTGATTGGGAACCATATTTAGGTAGCCTGGGTTTCACTGTGTGTTTGTGGGTGATTGTTCCTGTCTCTGTGTTTGTTGTCACAAGATAGGCTGTATAGGTTTTCACGGTCCGTCTGTTGTTTTGTATATATTTAGTTATTTCATGTATAGTTCATTTTTCCATTAAAGAACATGAGTAACCACCACGCTGCATTTTGGTCCGCTTCTCTTTCAACAGACGAACGCCGTTACACTGTGTTTCCCTGGTGTATATATCCCTGGTGTATATAGCCCTGTGTTTACCTGGTGTATATATCCCTGTGTTTCCCTGGTTTACATATCCCTGTGTTTCACTGGTGTATATATCCCTGGTATATTTATCCCTGTGTCTCCCTGGTGTATATATCCCTGGTTGATATATCCCTGTGTTTCCCTGGTGTATATATCCCTGGTTGATATATCCCTGTGTATCCCTGGTTGATATATCCCTGTGTTTCCCTGGTGTATATATCCCTGGTGTATATATCCCTGGTTGATATGTCCCTGTGTTTCCCTGGTGTATATATCCCTGTGTTTCCCTGGTGTGTATATATCCCTTGTTGATATATCCCTGTGTATCCCTGGTTGATATATCCCTGTGTTTCCCTGGTGTATATATCCCTGGTGTATATATCCCTGGTTGATATGTCCGTGTGTTTCCCTGGTGTATATATCCCTGTGTTTCCCTGGTGTGTATATATCCCTGGTGTATACATCCCTGTGTTTCCCTGGTGTATACATCCCTGTGTTTCCCTGGTGTATACATCCCCGTGTTTCCTTGGTGTATACATCCCTGTGTTTCCTTGGTGTATACATCCCTGTGTTTCCCTGGTGTATATATCCCTGGTGTATGTATCCCTGTGTTTCCCTTGTGTATATATCCCTGGTGTATATATTCCTGTGTTTCCCTGGTGTATATATCCCTGGTGTATATATCCCTGTGTTTCCCTGGTGTATGTTTCCCTGGTGTATATATCCCTGGTGTATATATCCCTGTGTTTCCCTGGTGTATATATGCCTGTGTTTCCCTGGTGTATATATTCCTGGTAAATTTATCCCTGTGTCTCCCTGGTGTATATATCCCTGTGTTTCGCTGGTGTATATATCCCTGGTGTATATATCAATTTGTTTCCCTGGTGAATAAATCCCTGTGTTTCCCTGGTGTCTTTATTCCTGTGTTTCCTTGGTGTATATATCCCTGTGTTTCCCTGGTGTATATATCCCTGTGTTTCCCTGGTGTATGTTTCCCTGGTGTATATATCCCTGGTATATATATCCCTGTGTTTCCCTGGTGTCTTTATCCCTGTGTTTCCTTGTTGTATATATCCCTGTGTTTCCCTGGTGTATATATCCCTGTGTTTCCCTTGTTTATACATCCCTGGTGTATATATTCCTGTGTTTCCCTGGTGTATATATCTCTGTGTTTCCCTGGTGTATATATCCCTGGAATATTTTTCCCTGTGTTCCCCTGGTGTATATATCCCTGTGTTTCGCTGGTGTATATATCCCTGGTGTATATATCCCTGTGTTTCCCTGGTGTATATATCCCTGTGTTTCCCTGGTGTATTTATCCCTGAGTTTCCCTGGTGTATATATCCCTGTGTTGCCCTGGTGTATATATCCCTGTGTTTACCTGGTGTATATATCGCTGGTCTATATATCCCTGTGTTTACCTGGTGTAATTATCCCTGTGTTTCCCTGGTTTATATATCCCTGTGTTTCCCTGGTTTATATATCCCTGTGTTTCCTTGGTGTATATATCCCCGTGTTTCCCTGGTGAATATATCCCTGGTGTATGTATCCCTGTGTTCCCCTGGTGTATATATCCCTGTGTTTCCCTGGTGTATATATCCCTGGTGTATATATCCCTGTGTTTCCCTGGTGAATATATCCCTGGTGTATTTATCCCTGTGTTCCCCTGGTGTATATATCCCTGTGTTTCCCTGGTGTATATATCCCTGGTGTATTTATCCCTGTGTTCCTCTGGTGTATATATCCCTGGTGTATATATCCCTGTGTTTCCCTGGTGTATATATCCCTGGTGTATATATCCCTGTGTTTCCCTGGTGTATATATCCCTGTGTTTCCCTGGTGTATATATCCCTGTGTTTCCCTGGTTTATATATCCCTGTGTTTCCCTGGTGTACATATCCCTGTGTTTCCCTTGTGTATATATCCCTGGTGTATAAATCCCTGGTGTATATATCCCTGTGTTTCCCTGGTGTATATATCCCTGTTTCCCTGGTGTATATTTCCCTGTGTTTCCCTGGTGTATATATCCCTGTGTTTCCCTGGTGTATATATCCCTGTGTTTCCCTGGTGTATATATCCCTGATGTATATATCCCTGTGTTTCCCTGGTGAATATATCCCTGGTGTATTTATCCCTGTGTTTCCCTGGTGTATATATCCCTGGTGTATATATCCCTGTGTTAACCTGGTGTATATATCCCTGTTTTTCCCTGGTGTATATATCCCTGTGTTTACCTGGTGTATATATCCCTGTTGTATATATCCCTGTGTTTCCCTGGTGTATATATCCCTGTGTTTCCCTGGTGTATATATCCCTGTGTTTCCCTGTTGTATATATCCCTGTGTTTCCCTGGTGTATATGTCCCTGATGTATATATCCCTGTTTCCCTGGTGTATATATCCCTGGTGTATATATCCCTGTGTTAACCTGGTGTATATATCCCTGTTTTTCCCTGGTGTATATATCCCTGTGTTTACCTGGTGTATATATCCCTGTTGTATATATCCCTGTTTTTCCCTGGTGAATATATCCCTGGTGTATTTATCCCTGTGTTTCCCTGGTGTATATATCCCTGTGTTTCCCTGGTGTATATATCCCTGTGTTTACCTGGTGTATATATCCCTGGTGTATATATCCCTGTGTTTACCTGGTTTATATATCCCTGTGTTTCCCTGTTGTATATAACCCTGTTTCCCTGGTGTATATAACCCTGTTTCCCTGGTGTATATATCCCTTTGTTTCCCTGGTGTATATATCCCCGGTATATTTATAACTGTGTCTCCCTGGTGTACATATCCCTGGATCATATATCCCTGTGTTTCCCTGGTGTATATATCCATGTGTTTCCCTGGTGTATATATCACTGTGTTTCCCTGGTGTATATATCAATGTGGTTCCCTGGTGTATTTATCCCTTTGTTTCCTTGGTGTATATATCCCTGTGTTTCCCTGGTGTATATATCCCTGTGTTTCCCTGGTGTATATATCAATGTGGTTCCCTGGTGTATTTATCCCTTTGTTTCCTTGGTGTATATATCCCTGTGTTTCCCTGGTGTATATATCCCTGTGTTTCCCTGGTGTATATATCCCTGGTGTATATGTCCCTGTGTTTCCCTGGTTGAATATATCCCTGGTGTATTTATCCCTGTGTTCCTCTGGTGTATATATCCCTGGTGTATATATCCCTGTGTTTCCCTGGCGTATATATCCCTGTGTTTCCCTGGTGTATTTATCCCTGAGTTTCCCTGGTGTATATATCCCTGTGTTTCCCTGGTGTATATATCCCTGTGTTTACCTGGTGTATATATCGCTGGTCTATATATCCCTGTGTTTACCTGGTGTATATATCCCTGTGTTTACCTGGTTTATATATCCCTGTGTTTCCCTGGTTTATATATCCCTGTGTTTCCCTGGTGTTTATACCCCTGTTTCCCTGGTGTATATATCCCCGTGTTTCCCTGGTGAATATATCCCTGGTGTATGTATCTCTGTGTTCCCCTGGTGTATATATCCCTGTGTTTCCCTGGTGTATCTATCCCTGGTGTATATATCCCTGTGTTTCCCTGGTGAATATATCCCTGGTGTATTTATCCCTGTGTTCCCCTGGTGTATTTATCCCTGTGTTCCTCTGGTGTATATATCCCTGGTGTATATATCCCTTTGTTTCCCTGGTGTATATATCCCTGGTGTATTTATCCCTGTGTTTCCCTGGTGTATATATCCCTGGTGTATATATCCCTGTGTTAACCTGGTGTATATATCCCTGTTTTTCCCTGGTGTATATATCCCTGTGTTTACCTGGTGTATATATCCCTGTTGTATATATCCCTGTGTTTCCCTGGTGAATATATCCCTGGTGTATTTATCCCTGTGTTCCCCTGGTGTATATATCCCTGTGTTTCCCTGGTGTATATTTCCCTGTGTTTCCCTGGTGTATATTTCCCTGTGTTTCCCTGGTGTATATATACCTGGTGTATATATCCCTGGTGTATTTATCCCTGTGTTTCCCTGGTGTATATATCCCTGATGTATATATCCCTGTTTCCCTGGTGAATATATCCCTGGTGTATTTATCCCTGTGTTTCCCTGGTGTATATATCCCTGGTGTATATATCCCTGTGTTAACCTGGTGTATATATCCCTGTTTTTCCCTGGTGTATATATCCCTGTGTTTACCTGGTGTATATATCCCTGTTGTATATATCCCTGTTTTTCCCTGGTGAATATATCCCTGGTGTATTTATCCCTGTGTTCCCCTGGTGTATATATCCCTGTGTTTCCCTGGTGTATATATCCCTGTGTTTCCCTGGTGTATATATCCCTGTGTTTACCTGGTGTATATATCCCTGGTGTATATATCCCTGTGTTTACCTGGTTTATATATCCCTGTGTTTCCCTGTTGTATATAACCCTGTTTCCCTGGTGTATATAACCCTGTTTCCCTGGTGTATATATCCCTTTGTTTCCCTGGTGTATATATCCCCGGTATATTTATAACTGTGTCTCCCTGGTGTACATATCCCTGGATCATATATCTCTGTGTTTCCCTGGTGTATATATCCCTGGTGTAAATATACCTGGTGTATATATACACCTGTGTTTCCCTGGTGTATATATCAATGTGGTTCCCTGGTGTATTTATCCCTTTGTTTCCTTGGTGTATATATCCCTGTGTTTCCCTGGTGTATATATCCCTGTGTTTCCCTGGTGTATATATCAATGTGGTTCCCTGGTGTATTTATCCCTTTGTTTCCTTGGTGTATATATCCCTGTGTTTCCCTGGTGTATATATCCCTGTGTTTCCCTGGTGTATATATCCCTGGTGTATATGTCCCTGTGTTTCCCTGGTTGAATATATCCCTGGTGTATTTATCCCTGTGTTCCTCTGGTGTATATATCCCTGGTGTATATATCCCTGTGTTTCCCTGGCGTATATATCCCTGTGTTTCCCTGGTGTATTTATCCCTGAGTTTCCCTGGTGTATATATCCCTGTGTTTCCCTGGTGTATATATCCCTGTGTTTACCTGGTGTATATATCGCTGGTCTATATATCCCTGTGTTTACCTGGTGTATATATCCCTGTGTTTACCTGGTTTATATATCCCTGTGTTTCCCTGGTTTATATATCCCTGTGTTTCCCTGGTGTTTATACCCCTGTTTCCCTGGTGTATATATCCCCGTGTTTCCCTGGTGAATATATCCCTGGTGTATGTATCTCTGTGTTCCCCTGGTGTATATATCCCTGTGTTTCCCTGGTGTATCTATCCCTGGTGTATATATCCCTGTGTTTCCCTGGTGAATATATCCCTGGTGTATTTATCCCTGTGTTCCCCTGGTGTATATATCCCTGTGTTTCCCTGGTGTATATATCCCTGGTGTATTTATCCCTGTGTTCCTCTGGTGTATATATCCCTGGTGTATATATCCCTGTGTTTCCCTGGTGTATATATCCCTGGTGTATTTATCCCTGTGTTCCTCTGGTGTATATATCCCTGGTGTATATATCCCTGTGTTTCCCTGGTGTATATATCCCTGGTGTATATATCCCTGTGTTTCCCTGGTGTATATATCCCTGTGTTTCCCTGGTTTATATATCCCTGTGTTTACCTGGTTTATATATCCCTATGTTTCCCTGGTGTATATATCCCTGGTGTACATATCCCTGTGTTTCCCTTGTATATATATCCCTGGTGTATAAATCCCTTTGTTTCCCTGGTGTATATATCCCTGTGTTTCCCTGGTGTATATATCCCTGTGTTTCCCTGGTGTATATATCCCTGGTGTATATATCCCTGTGTTTCGCTGGTGTATATATCCCTGTGTTTCCCTGGTGTATATATCCCTGGTGTATATATCCCTGTGTTTCCCTGGTGTATATATCCCTGGTGTATTTATCCCTGTGTTCCCCTGGTGTATATATCCCTGTTTTTCCCTGGTGTATATATACCTGGTGTATATATCCCTGTGTTAACCTGGTGTATATATCCCTGTTTTTCCCTGGTGTATATATCCCTGTGTTTACCTGGTGTATATATCCCTGTTGTATATATCCCTGTGTTTCCCTGGTGAATATATCCCTGGTGTATGTATCCCTGTGTTCCCCTGGTGTATATATCCCTGTGTTTCCCTGGTGTATCTATCCCTGGTGTATATATCCCTGTGTTTCCCTGGTGAATATATCCCTGGTGTATTTATCCCTGTGTTCCCCTGGTGTATATATCCCTGTGTTTCCCTGGTGTATATATCCCTGGTGTATATATCCCTGTTTTTCCCTGGTGTATATATCCCTGGTGTATATATCCCTGTGTTTCCCTGGTGTATATATCCCTGGTGTATTTATCCCTGTGTTCCTCTGGTGTATATATCCCTGGTGTATATATCCCTGTGTTTCCCTGGTGTATATATCCCTGGTGTATATATCCCTGTGTTTCCCTGGTGTATATATCCCTGTGTTTCCCTGGTTTATATATCCCTGTGTTTACCTGGTTTATATATCCCTATGTTTCCCTGGTGTATATATCCCTGGTGTACATATCCCTGTGTTTCCCTTGTATATATATCCCTGGTGTATAAATCCCTTTGTTTCCCTGGTGTATATATCCCTGTGTTTCCCTGGTGTATATAGCCCTGTGTTTCCCTGGTGTATATATCCCTGGTGTATTTATCCCTGTGTTTCCCTGGTGTATATATCCCTGTGTTTCCCTGGTGTATATATCCCTGGTGTATATATCCCTGTGTTTCCCTGGTGAATATATCCCTGGTGTATTTATCCCTGTGTTCCACTGGTGAATATATCCCTGGTGTATTTATCCCTGTGTTCCCCTGGTGTATATATCCCTGTTTTTCCCTGGTGAATATATCCCTGGTGTATTTATCCCTGTGTTCCCCTGGTGTATATATCCCTGTTTTTCCCTGGTGTATATATACCTGGTGTATATATCCCTGTGTTAACCTGGTGTATATATCCCTGTTTTTCCCTGGTGTATATATCCCTGTGTTTACCTGGTGTATATATCCCTGTTGTATATATCCCTGTGTTTCCCTGGTGAATATATCCCTGGTGTATTTATCCCTGTGTTCTCCTGGTGTATATATCCCTGTGTTTCCCTGGTGTATATATCCCTGGTGTATATATCCCTGTGTTTCCCTGGTGAATATATCCCTGGTGTATTTATCCCTGTGTTCCCCTGGTCTATATATCCCTGTGTTTCCCTGGTGTATATATCCCTGGTGTATATATCCCTGTTTTTCCCTGGTGTATATATCCCTGTGTTTCCCTGGTGTATATATCCCTGTGTTTCCCTGGTTTATATATCCCTGTGTTTCCCTGGTGTATATATCCCCGGTGTACATATCCCTGTGCTTCCCTGGTGTATTTATCCCTGGTGTATAAATCCTTTTGTTTCCCTGGTGTATATATCCCTGTGTTTCCCTGGTGTATATATCCCTGGTATATTTATCCCTGTGTCTCCCTGGTGTACATATTCATGGTTGATATATCCCTGTGTTTCCCTGGTGTATATATCAATGTGTTTCCCTGTTGTATTTATCCCTGTGTTTCCTTGGTGTATATATCCCTGTGTTTCCCTGTTGTATATATCCCTGTGTTTACCTGGTGTATATATTATCCCTGTGTTAACCTGGCGAATATATCCCTGTGTTTCCCTGGTGTATATATCCCTGTGTTTCCCTTGTGTATATATCCCTGGTGTACATATTCATGTGTTTCCCTGGTGTATATATCCCTGGTGTATATATCCCTGTGTTTCCCTGGTGTATATATCCCTGTGTTTCCCTGGTGTATATATCCCTGGTGTGCATACCCCTGTTTCTCCCTGGTGTAAATATCCCTGTGTTTCCTTGGTGTATATATTTGTGTTTCCCTGGTGTATATATCCCTGTGTTTCCCTGGTGTATATATCCCTGTGTTTCCCTTGTGTATATATCCCTGGTGTATATATCCCTGTGTTTCCCTGGTGTATATATCCCTGTGTTTCCCTGGTGTATATATCCCTGGTGTATATATCCCTGTGTTTCCCTGGTGTATATATCCCTGTGTTTCCCTGGTGTATATATCCATGTGTTTCCCTTGTGTATATATCCCTGGTGTATATATCCCTGTGTTTCCCTGGTGAATATATTCCTGGTGTATTTATCCCTGTGTTTCCCTGGTGTGTATATATCCCTGGTGTATACATCCCTGTGTGTCCCTGGTGTATATATCCCTGGTGTATATATCCCTGTATTTCCCTGGTGTGTATATCCCTGTGTTTCCCTGGTGAATATAACCATGTGTTTCCCTGGTGTATTTATCCCTGGTGTATATATACCTGTGTTTCCCTGGTGTATATATCAATGTGTTTCCCTGGTGAATATATCCCTGTGTTTCCCTGGTGTATTTATCCCTGTGTTTCCCTGGTGTATTTATCCCTGTGTTTCCTTGGTGTATATATCCCTGTGTTTCCCTGGTGTATATATATATATCCCTGTTTCCCTGGTGTACATATCCCTGGTGTATATAGCCCTAGTGTATATATCCCTGGTTGATATATCCCTGTGTTTCCCTGGTGTATATTTCCCTGGTGTATATATCCCTGGTGTATATATCCCTGTGTTTCCCTGGTGTATTTATCCCTGTGTTTCCCTGGTGTATTTATCCCTGTGTTTCCTTGGTGAATTTATCCCTGTGTTTCCTTGGTGTATATATCCCTGTGTTTCCCTGGTGTATATATCCCTGGTGTATATATCCCTGTGTTTCTCTGGTGTATATATCCCTGTTGTACATACCCCTGTGTTTCCCTGGTGTACATATCCCTGTGTTTCCCTGGTGTATATATCCCTGTGTTTCCCTGGTGTATATATCCCTGTGTTTCCCTGGTGTATATATCCCTGTGTTTCCCTGGTGTATATATCCCTGTGTTTCCCTGGTGTGTATTTCCCTGTGTTTCCCTGGTGTGTATATATATCCCTGGTGTATTATTCCCTATGTTCCTCTGGTGTATATATCCCTGGTGTATATATCCCTGTGTTTCCCTGGTGTATATATCCCTGTGTTTCTCTGGTGTGTATATCCCTTGTGTCCCTGGTTTGTATATATCCCTGGTGTATTTATCCCTGTGTTTCCCTGGTGTATATATCCCTGGTGTATTTATCCCTGTGTTCCTCTGGTGTATATATCCCTGGTGTATATATCCCTGTGTTTCCCTGGTGTATATATCCCCGGTGTATATATCCCTGTGTTTCACTGGTGTATATATCCCTGTGTTTCCCTGGTGTATTTATCCCTGTGTTTCCCTGGTGCATATATTCTTGTGTTTCCCTCGTGTATATATATCCCTGTTTCCCTGGTGTATATATCCCTGGTGTATATATCCCTGTGATTCCCTGGTGTATTTATCCCTGTGTTTCCCTGGTGCATATATTCTTGTGTTTCCCTCGTGTATATATATCCCTGTTTCCCTGGTGTATATATCCCTGGTGTATATATCCCTGTGTTTCCCTGGTGTATTTATCCCTGTGTTTCCCTGGTGTATTTATCCCTGTGTTTCCTTGGTGTATATATCCCTGTGTTTCCCTGGTGTATATATATATATCCCTGTTTCCCTGGTGTACATATCCCTGGTGTATATAGCCCTAGTGTATATATCCCTGGTTGATATAACCCTGTGTTTCCCTGGTGTATTTATCCCTGGTGAATATATCCCTGTGTTTCCCTGGTGTATTTATCCCTGTGTTTCCCTGGTGCATATATTCTTGTGTTTCCCTCGTGTATATATATCCCTGTTTCCCTGGTGTATATATCCCTGGTGTATATATCCCTGTGATTCCCTGGTGTATATATCCCTGGTGTATATATCCCTGTGTTTCCCTGGTGTATTTATCCCTGTGTTTCCCTGGTGTATTTATCCCTGTGTTTCCTTGGTGTATATATCCCTGTGTTTCCTTGGTGTATATATCCCTGTGTTTCCCTGGTGTATATATCCCTGTGTTTCACTGGTGTATATATCCCTGGTGTATATATCCCTGTGTTTCCCTGGTGTATATATCCCTGATGAATATATCCCTGTGTTTCCCTGGTGTATATATCCCTGTGTTTCCCTGGTGTATATATCCCTGGTGTATATATCCCTGTGTTTCCCTGGTGTATATATCCCTGTGTTTCCCTGGTGTATATATCCCTGGTGTATATATCCCTGTGTTTCCCTGGTGTATATATCCATGTGTTTCCCTGGTGTATATATCCCTGTGTTTCCCTGGTGAATATATTCCTGGTGTATTTATCCCTGTGTTTCCCTGGTGTGTATATATCCCTGGTGTACACATCCCTGTGTTTCCCTGGTGTATATATCCCTGGTGTATATATCCCTGTGTTTCCCTTATATATATATATCCCTGTTTCCCTGGTGTACATATCCCTGGTGTATATAGCCCTAGTGTATATATCCCTGGTTGATATATCCCTGTGTTTCCCTGGTGTATTTATCCCTGTGTTTCCCTGGTGTATTTATCCCTGTCTTTCCTTGGTGTATATATCCCTGTGTTTCCCTGGTGTATATATCCCTTGTGTATATATCCCTGTGTTTCCTTGGTGTATATATCCCTTGTGTACATATCCCTGGTGTATATATCCCTTGTGTACATATCCCTGTGTTTCCCTGGTGTATTTATCCCTGTGTTCCACTGGTGTATATATCCCTGTGTTTCCCTGGTGAATATATCCCTGTTTTTCCCTGGTGTATTTATCCCTGTGTTTCCCTGGTGTACTATCCCTGTGTTTCCCTGGTGTACAATTCCCTGGTGTATTTATCCCTGTGTTCCCCTGGTGTATATATCCCTGGTGTATATATCCCTGTGTTTCCCTGGTGTATATATCCCTGTGTTTCCCTGGTGTATATATCCCTGGTGTGCATACCCCTGTGTTTCCCTGGTGTACATATCCCTGTGTTTCCCTGGTGTATATATCCCTGTGTTTCCCTGGTGTATATATCCCTGTGTTTCCCTTGTGTTTATATCCCTGGTGTATATATCCCTGTGTTTCCCTGGTGTATATATCCCTGTGTTTCCCTGGTGTATATATCCCTGGTGTATATATCCCTGTGTTTCCCTGGTGTACATATCCCTGTGTTTCCCTGGTGTATATATCCATGTGTTTCCCTTGTGTATATATCCCTGGTGTATATATCCCTGTGTTTCCCTGGTGAACATATTCCTGGTGTATTTATCCCTGTGTTTCCCTGGTGTGTATATATCCCTGGTGTATACATCCCTGTGTTTCCCTGGTGTATATATCCCTGGTGTATATATCCCTGTGTTTCCCTGGTGTATATATCCCTGTGTTTCCCTGGTGAATATAACCCTGTGTTTCCCTGGTGTATTTATCCCTGGTGTATATATACCTGTGTTTCCCTGGTGTATATATCAATGTGTTTCCCTGGTGAATATATCCCTGTGTTTCCCTGGTGTATTTATCCCTGTGTTTCCCTGGTGTATTTATCCCTGTGTTTCCTTGGTGTATATATCCCTGTGTTTCCCTGGTGTATATATATATCCCTGTTTCCCTGGTGTAAATATCCCTGGTGTATATAGCCCTAGTGTATATATCCCTGGTTGATATATCCCTGTGTTTCCCTGGTGTATATTTCCCTGGTGTATATATCCCTGGTGTATATATCCCTGTGTTTCCCTGGTGTATTTATCCCTGTGTTTCCCTGGTGTATTTATCCCTGTGTTTCCTTGGTGAATTTATCCCTGTGTTTCCTTGGTGTATATATCCCTGTGTTTCCCTGGTGTACATATCCCTGTGTTTCCCTGGTGTATATATCCCTGTGTTTCCCTGGTGTATATATCCCTGTGTTTCCCTGGTGTATATATCCCTGTGTTTCCCTGGTGTATATATCCCTGTGTTTCCCTGGTGTGTATTTCCCTGTGTTTCCCTGGTGTGTATATATATCCCTGGTGTATTATTCCCTATGTTCCTCTGGTGTATATATCCCTGGTGTATATATCCCTGTGTTTCCCTGGTGTATATGTCCCTGTGTTTCCCTGGTGTGTATATCCCTGTGTTTCCCTGGTGTATATATCCCTGTGTTTCTCTGGTGTGTATTTCCCGTGTTTCCCTGGTGTGTATATATCCCTGGTGTATTTATCCATGTGTTTCCCTGGTGTATATATCCCTGGTGTATTTATCCCTGTGTTCCTCTGGTGTATATATCCCTGGTGTATATATCCCTGTGTTTCCCTGGTGTATATATCCCCGGTGTATATATCCCTGTGTTTCCCTGGTGTATATATCCCTGTGTTTCCCTGGTGAATATAACCCTGTGTTTCCCTGGTGTATTTATCCCTGGTGTATATATCCCTGTGTTTCCCTGGTGTATATATCCCTGGTGTATATATCCCTGTGTTTCCCTGGTGTATTTATCCCTGTGTTTCCTTGGTGTATATATCCCTGTGTTTCCTTGGTGTATATATCCCTGTGTTTCCCTGGTGTATATATCCCTGTGTTTCACTGGTGTATATATCCCTGGTGTATATATCCCTGTGTTTCCCTGGTGTATATATCCCTGGTGAATATATCCCTGTGTTTCCCTGGTGTATATATCCCTGTGTTTCCCTGGTGTATATATCCCTGGTGTATATATCCCTGTGTTTCCCTGGTGTATATATCCCTGTGTTTCCCTGGTGTATATATCCCTGGTGTATATATCCCTGTGTTTCCCTGGTGTATATATCCATGTGTTTCCCTGGTGTATATATCCCTGTGTTTCCCTGGTGAATATATTCCTGGTGTATTTATCCCTGTGTTTCCCTGGTGTGTATATATCCCTGGTGTATACATCCCTGTGTTTCCCTGGTGTATATATCCCTGGTGTATATATCCCTGTGTTTCCCTGGTGAATATAACCCTGTGTTTCCCTGGTGTATATTTCCCTGGTGTATATATCCCTGGTGTATATATCCCTGTGTTTCCCTGGTGTATTTATCCCTGTGTTTCCCTGGTGCATATATTCTTGTGTTTCCCTCGTGTATATATCCCTGGTGTATATATACCTGTGTTTCCCTGGTGTATATATCAATGTGTTTCCCTGGTGTATTTATCCCTGTGTTTCCCTGGTGTATTTATCCCTGTGTTTCCTTGGTGTATATATCCCTGTGTTTCCCTGGTGTATATATATCCCTGTTTCCCTGGTGTACATATCCCTGGTGTATATAGCCCTAGTGTATATATCCCTGGTTGATATATCCCTGTGTTTCCCTGGTGTATGTTTCCCTGGTGTATATATCCCTGGTGTATATATCCCTGTGTTTCCCTGGTGTATATATCCCTGGTGTATATATTCCTGTGTTTCCCTGGTGTATTTATCCCTGTGTTTCCCTGGTGTATTTATCCCTGTGTTTCCTTGGTGTATTTATCCCTGTGTTTCCTTGGTGTATTTATCCCTGTGTTTCCTTGGTGTATATATCCCTGTGTTTCCCTGGTGTATATATCCCTGGTGTATATATCCCTGTGTTCCCCTGGTGTGTATATCCCTGTGTTCCCCTGGTGTATTTATCCCTGTGTTCCCTGTTTCTCTGTACCAGTTTGTCTTGTATGTTTATCAAGTCAACCAGGGTTTTTCTCTACTCCTGCTTCTATTCTTTCCTCACAGTTTTTGTCCCTTGACTGTTTTCTGGACTCTGTACCCACCTGCCTGACCATTCTGCCTGTCCTGACCTCTTGCCTGCCTGACCATTCTGCCTGACCTCTAGCCTGCCTGACCATTCTGCCTGTCCTGACCTCTAACCTGCCTGACCATTCTGCCTGTCCTGACCTCAACCCTGCCTGACCATTCTGCCTGTCCTGACCTCTAGCCTGCCTGACCATTCTGCCTGTCCTGACCTCTAGCCTGCCTGACCATTCTGCCTGTCCTGACCTCTTCTGCCTGTCCTGACCTCTAGTCTGCCTGACCATTCTGCCTGTCCTGACCTCTAGCCTGCCTGACCAGTCTGCCTGTCCTGACCAGTCTGCCCTGCCTGACCAGTCTGCCTGTCCTGACCTCTACCCTGTCTGACCAGTCTGCCTGTCCTGACCTCTAGCCTGCCTGACCAGTCTGCCTGTTCTGTCCAGTCTGTCTGTCCTGACCTCTAGCCTGCCTGACCAGTCAGCCTGTCCTGACCTCTAGTCTGCCTGTCCTGTCCAGTCTGTCCTGACCTCTAGTGTGTCTGCCACTCAGTACCTCCTGGACTCTGATCTGGTTATGACCTTTGGCCTGTCCACGACCATTCTCTTGCCTCCCCCTTTTAGTATATTAATAAATATCAAAGACTCTAACCATCTGCCTCCCGTGCCATCTGGGTCTCTTCTTGTGCCTTAAACCACATTGCTATTCTTTGAGGGTATCACCTTTTAGATGAGGGTAGTTTAAAACATGTCTGTTTCAAAATTTAGAAAAATAAAAACACTATGTACCTATTTGAAGAAGTTATGGACTATGTGTGCCTGGTAAACATGAGGATCTGGTGAACAGTTATCACTTGTTGACCAACTACAGGAATCCTGACCTCAGAGTCTCCAGTTTACAGTGGGGATTCCCCAGTCCAGCAGAGAGCAGCTTCACTCCTGAATCCTTCAGGTTATTGTTACTCAGGTCCAGCTCTCTCAGGTGTGATGGGTTTGACCTCAGAGCTGAGACCAGAGAAGCACAGCCTTCCTCTGTGACTAGACAGCCTGACAGCCTGCAAAGAGTCAAATCATATTAACATCACACTGATATTCTTTGGTGGTGAAAATTGTGGCAGTATATTTTTTTAACATATTCAGATATCAGTGTCCTGAAACCTGCCACATCTATTCATGATTGGATGTTTCATTATTAGAAATGACAAATTATCAAAGTATTGCTGAGAGAAAAATGTATAGTACAAATATTATAGTAGACTGACCAGACCAGTTTTAAAAGCAGTATCAGTCAGAAGACAGACAGTGAGGTATCAGATTTAGATTGTATTGAGTATACAGTCCACACCATATCTATTTTGACAGTGAAGCTAACATTTTAAATGTGTCTCTATACTCCAACATTTTGGATTTCAGATCAAATGTTTCATATGAGGGGACAGTATATAATGTCACCTTTTATTTGAGGATATTTTAATACATATCTGTTTCACGGTTTAGAAATAAAAGCACTTTATGTATCTAGTACCCCCATTTGAAGAAGTCATAAATATTCTGACCAATTAACTTATAGTGTATTAAAGTAGTCAAAAGTATAGTATTTTGTTCCCATATTCTTTGAACACAATGACTACATCAAGCCAGTGACTGCCATGATTGAGAAAGATCATGAATGAATCATGAATAATAATGAGTGAGAAAGTTACAGAGGCTACAACAAAACATGCTAACCTCTCACCATTACCAATAACAGAGGCTACAACAAAACATGCTAACCTCTTACCATTACCAATAACAGAGGCTACAACAAAACATGCTAACCTCTCACCATTACCAATAACAGAGGCTACAACAAAACATGCTAACCTCTTACCATTACCAATAACAGAGGCTACAACAAAACATGCTAACCTCTCACCATTACCAATAACAGAGGCTACAACAAAACATGCTAACCTCTCACCATTACCAATAACAGAGACAACAACAAAACATGCTAACCTCTCACCATTACCAATAACAGAGGCTACAACAAAACATGCTAACCTCTCACCATTACCAATAACAGAGGCTACAACAAAACATGCTAACCTCTCACCATTACCAATAACAGAGACTACAACAAAACATGCTAACCTCTCACCATTACCAATAACAGAGGCTACAACAAAACATGCTAACCTCTCACCATTGAAAATAAACGAAAGCCGCACACTCTTGGAGCTCAGATGCAAAAATGTAATACCAACGTTTCGACAGCCAAGCTGTCTTCATCAGGGTATAATCACAAACACTGCGGGATGACTCGTTTAAGGACACAGGTGTCTGTAATCATGGCCAGGAGTGGCCTAATGTCATTGGTTAATAATCAAATATTAAAATGTCATACAAAGAACAGCATACAAACAAATGGATAGCATACGGTGATAGATTACTTTGACTATAAAAGTTTACACACAATTACAATGGCAAAGTCACAATAATCACAAGAATGGCTTCAGATCAAAGTCTACGTTGAGACCGAAGGGCGCAAGGGTCTTTAAATTAAAGATCCAGGCAGCCTCTCGTTTTAACAATAAATTATCAAGGTCACCCCCTCTCCTAGGGAGGGTGACATGTTCGATGCCAATATAACGCAGAGACGAAATCGAGTGGCCTGCCTCCAAGAAGTGGGCCGCAACTGGATAAGTAAAGTTTTTACACCTAATGGTGCTAAGATGCTCTGAGATACGTACTTTTAATTCGCGCTTTGTTTTACCTACATAATTTTTACCACAAGTTATAAGATAAATAACTGCCTTAGTGGAGCACGTAATAACACCTTTTATTGGGATCGATTTCCCTGTTTGTGGGTGTTTGAAGGATCTACATTTATAAGTGCCATTGCATTGAGCACAGCCATTGCATTTGTAATTTCCATCCAGTAGGGGCGCAAATAGACGTTGTTCAGGAATATCTTGGGGTGGTAAATCAGAGTTTACCAATTGGTCTCTGAGATTTCTATCCCGCGAGAATACGACCAAGGGAAGGTCTGAAAACACATTACCGAGACTATCATCGGATTTTAGGATGTGCCAATGTTTGTGAACAATTCCCTTAATTTGTTCAGAGCACTTTGAATAGCGGGTAGTTAGAACACAAGAATGCGTCTTTTTGCGAGACTGACCTTGAAAAAGGTCATGTCTCGTTTTGTTTTGAATTTTCTCAATGGCAATATTAATCTGATCATTCTTGTAGCCCCTCTCCTTAAACTTTGCGTCTCAGCCATATTTCTGTCGAAATCGGACTGTTTTTTGCAAATTCTTTTGATTCGACAGAATTGGCTGTAGGGCAAACTATTTTTCAGGGGAAGCTGGTGACAACTGTCAGCCCTCAACAAACTGTTACGATCAGTAGGCTTCCTGTAAAGATCAGTGTATAGAACATTATCTTCACACAAGATCAGAAGATCAAGGAAACTGATTTGACGTGTATCAGATTGCATAGTAAATCTCAGATGCTCAGAACAGGAGTTAAGAAAAGCATGGAACGCCTGGAGCTGTTTTGCATCACCCCTCCATATAACAAAAATATCATCAATATATCGTTTCCACATAATGATGTGAGGCAAGAAAACATTTTTGAGAGGATTGAAAATAGACTCTTTCTCCATGTAACCCACATACAAATTAGCATAGTTAGGAGCCATGGGGGATCCCATAGCAGTCCCTTTAGTCTGAATAAAGAAGTCATTTAGAAACATGAAATAGTTATGCGTGAGTACTATTTCAGCCAACGTTACAATGCATGCACTGGAAGGTAGTTCATTAGGGTCACGTTGCAGAAGAAAATGTTCCATAGCTTCAATACCGCCCTCGTGTGGAATATTAGTGTATAATGACTCAACATCAAAAGTAACTAACAAGGTATTCTCAGGGAGAGGATCCAGAGATTCAATGATAGAAATCATACTGCTGGTGTCCTTTACAAAGGACAAAACATGCTAACCTCTCACCATTACCAATAACAGAAACTACAACAAAACATGTTAACCTCTCACCATTACCAATAACAGAGGATACAACAAAACATGCTAACCTCTCACCATTACCAGTAACAGAGGCTACAACAAAACATGCTAACCTCTCACCATTACCAATAACAGAGACTACAACAAAACATGCTAACCTCTCACCATTACCAATAACAGACACTACAACAGAACATGCTAACCACTCCCCATTACCAATAAGAGAGGCTACAACAAAACATGCTAACCTCTCACCATTACCAATAACAGAGGCTACAACAAAACATACTAACCTCTCACCATTACCAATAAGAGAGGCTACAACAAAACATGCTAACCTCTCACCATTACCAATAAGAGAGGCTACAACAAAACATGCTAACCTCTCACCATTACCAATAACAGAGGCTACAACAAACATGCTAACCTCTCACCATGACCAATAACAGAGGCTACAACAACACATGCTAACCTCTCACTAATACCAATAACAGAGGCTACAACAAAACATACTAAACTCTCACCATTAACCTCAAATAAAATGTTACATTCTGTACTCCTAATATAAAACATTCTATCTCAAATCCAAAATGCTGGAGCATTGCACCAAATATAAAACTGTAAGCTTCACTGTCCAAACACATACAGTGGGGCAAAAAAGTATTTAGTCAGCCACCCATTGTGCAAGTTCTCCCACTTAAAAAGATGAGAGAGGCCTGTAATTTTCATCATAGGTACACTTCATCTATGACAGACAAAATGAGAGAGAAAAATTCAGAAAATCACATTGTAGGATTTTTAATGAATTTATTTGCAGATTATGGTGGAAAATAAATATTTGGTCACCTAGAAACAAGCAGGATTTCTGGCTCTCACAGACCTGTAACTTCTTCTTTAAGAGGCTCCTCTGTCCTCCACTCGTTACCTGTATTAATGGCATCTGTTTGAACTTATTATCAGTATAAAAGACACCTGTCCACAACCTCAAACAGTCACACTCCAAACTCCAATATGGCCAAGACCAAAGAGCTGTCAAAGGACACCAGAAACAAAATTGTAGACCTGCACCAGGCTGGGAAGACTGAATTTGCAATAGGTAAGCAGCTTGGTTTGAAGAAATCAACTGTGGGAGCAATTATTAGGAAATGGAAGACATACAAGACCACTGATAATCTCTCTCGATCTGGGGCTCCACTCAAGATCTCACCCTGTGGGGTCAAAATGATCACAAGAACGGTGAGCAAAAATCCCAGAACCACACGGGGGGACCTAGTGAATGATCTGCAGAGAGCTGGGACCAAAGTAACAAAGCCTACCATCAGTAACACACTACGCCGCAAGGGACTCAAATCCTGCAGTGCCAGACGTGTCCCCCTGTTTAAGCCAGTACATGTCCAGGCCCGTCTGAAGTTTGCTAGAGTTCATTTGGATGATCCTGAAGAAGAATGGGGGAATGTCATATGGTAAGATGAAACCAAAATATAACTTTTTGGTAAAAACTCAACTCGTCGTGTTTGGAGGACAAAGAATGCTGAGTTGGATCCAAAGAACACCATACCTACTGTGAAGCATGGGGGTGGAAACATCATGCTTTGGGGCTGTTTTTCTGCAAAGGGACCAGGACGACTGATCCGTGTAAAGGAAAGAATGAATGGGGCGATGTATCGTCAGATTTTGAGTGAAAACCTCCTTCCATCATCAAGGGCATTGATGATGAAATGTGGCTGGGTCTTTCAGCATGACAATGATCCCAAACACACCGCCCGGGCAACGAAGGAGTGGCTTTGTAAGAAGCATTTCAAGGTCCTGGAGTGGCCTAGCCAGTCTCCAGATCTCAACCCCATAGAAAATCTTTGGAGGGAGTTGAAAGTCCGTGTTGCCCAGCAACAGCCCCAAAACATCACTGCTCTAGAGGAGATCTGCATGGAGGAATGGGCCAAAATACCAACAACAGTGTGTGAAAACCTTGTGAAGACTTACAGAAAACGTTTGACCTCTGTCATTGCCAACAAAGGGTATATAACAAAGTATTGAGATAAACTTTTGTTATTGACCAAATACTTATTTACCACCATAATTTGCAAATAAATTCATAAAAAATCCGACAATGTGATTTTCTGGATAAAAAAATTCTCATTTTGTCTGTCATAGTTGAAGTGTACCTATGATGAAAATTACAGGCCTCTCTCATCTTTTTAAGTGGGAGAACTTGCACAATTGGTGGCTGACTAAATACTTTTTTGCCCAACTGTATGGTGTGGACTATGTGTGTCTGGTAAACACATGTGGATCTGGTGAACAGTTATCACTTGTTGACCTACTACAGGAATACTGACCTCAGAGTCTCCAGTTTACAGTGGGGATTCCCCAGTCCAGCAGAGAGCAGCTTCACTCCTGAATCCTTCAGGTCATTGTTACTCAGGTCCAGCTCTCTCAGGTGTGAGGGGTTTGACTCCAGAGCTGAGACCAGAGAAGCACAGCCTTCATCTGTGACTCCACAGCCTGACAGCCTGACAAAAAGATCATCATGACTTCACAAACACACTGTTAATTTAACACCAGTAGTGTAGAAGGACAATGGCAGATGCATTTAGTTAAATCTCCCAAACAACATATAGATTCATCTTCCGTCTCCTAGAACTGTATGGTCATTTTGTTATACTAATGTAAACGTCAATGCATTTATTCAATATGTTTTTCAACATAAAATTATATACGGATTATGTACATCATTTTCTAAAAACTGGATATTTGTTTTTATATATAATATTATATACATATTATAATACATATTTTTCTCTAAACTGAATATTTCTTCCTGATGATTAGTTCATAAATGTCATTTTTATTTACTCACAGAACAGCTCTGGAGGCTTTGACCACTGGCATCAGCCTCAGAAGACCTTTCTCTGATCTGGAGTATTTCTTCAGGTCAAACACATCCAGCTCCTTTTCTGAAGTCAGCAACACAAAGACCAGAGCTGACCACTGTGCAGGTGACAGTTTGGCTTCAGAGAGACTTCCTGATCTCAGGTATCTTTGGATCTCCTCCACTAGAGAATGGTCATTCAGTTCATTCAGACAGTGGAACAGATTGATGCTCCTCTCTGGAGAGGGATTCTCCCTGATCTTCTCCTTGATGTACTTGACTGTTTCATCATGGCTCTGTGAGCTGCTTCTTGTCTTTGTCAGTAGACCTCGTAAGTGCTTCTGATTGGACTCCAGTGAGAGGCCCAGAAGGAAGCGGAGGAAAAGGTCATGGTTTCCTGTCTCACTTTGTAAGGCTTTATCCACAGCACTCTTGTAGAAAGTAACTTCAGGCTCGTCGTTTGTTTTCAGTTTGTCCATTCGATTCTCATTGTTGTTGATGAATGAGAGGAACACATATACAGCAGCCAGAAACTCCTGAATGCTCAGATGTACGAAGCAGTACACCTTGACCTGGAACAGAACACATTCCTCTTTAAAGATCTGTGTGCACAATCCTGAGTACACTGAGGCTTCATTAACATCAATGCCAGACACTTTCAGGTCTTCTTCATAGAAAATCAGATTGCCATTCACAAGCTGTTGAAAAGCCAGTTTTCCCAGTGACAGAATGCTCTCTTTATTCCAGTGTGGACCTGTCTCTTCTTTCCCAAGATACTTTTCATTCTTCTGTTTGGTATGAAACTCCACAAGGTGTGTGTACATCTCAGACAGAGTCTTGGGCATCTCTTCTCTCTGATGTTTCAGCATGTGTTCAAGGACTGTTGCAGAAATCCAACAGAAGACTGGAATGTGGCACATGATGTGGAGGCTCCTTGATGTCTTTATGTGTGAGATAATTCTGCTGGCCAGATCCTCATCACTGAATCTCTTCCTGAAGTACTCCTCCTTCTGTGGGTCATTGAACCCTCATACCTCTGTTACCTGGTCAACACACCATGAAGGGATCTTATTGGCTGCTGCAGGTCGGGTAGTTATCCAGAGGAGAGCAGAGGGGAGCAGATTTCCCTTGATGAGATTTGTCAGCAGAACATCCACTGAGGTTGACTCTGTGACGTCCCAACAGATCTTGTTCTTCTGGAAGTCTAGGGGCAGTCGGCACTCATCCAGACCATCAAAGATGAACAGAACTTTGTGCTTGTTGTAGATGGAGATTCCTGATTGTTTGGTTTCCATTGAGAAGTGATTAAGAAGTTCAATGAAAGTGTTTTCCCCTTTCATCAAATTCAGCTCCCGGAAAGGGAATGAAAATACAAATTGGACATCCTGATTTGCTTTTCCTTCAGCCCAGTCCAGAATGAACTTCTGCACAGAGACTGTTTTTCCAATGCCAGCGACTCCCTTTGTCAGCACAGTTCTGATACGTTTGTCTTGTCCAGTTAAGGGTTTGAAGATGTCGTTACATTTGATTGCAGTCTCTGGTCTTGCTTGTTTCCTGGTTGTTGTCTCAATCTGTCTCAGCTCATGTTCCTTATTGACCTCTCCTGTTCCACCCTCTGTGATGTAGAGCTCTGTGTAGATCTTATTGAGAAGTGTTGGGTTTCCTTGTTTAGCGATCCCCTCAAATACACATTGAAACTTCTTCTTTAGATTAGATTTGATTTCACGTTGGCAAATCACAGCAAGCTCATCTGAATCTAGAAATAACACAGAGGATATTAATATGACGTCTGTTTTAATGCCTACAGTATTGTAGGACTGTTATAAAGTTTTACATTATAATAATGTATTCTCTTAACTGACTGTATAAATGTGTAAATGTTTTCATAATGCATTACAGACTGGTGTGACTGATTATATTATTATTGGTATTATTGATGGTATTATTAATGTTCTCTCTCTCTAAATAAATAAATCAGTAAAACACATCCCTGCTGCTACTTGATGAGGTCACTAGGTGTTGTGTTAAGGCTGCTACAATATCATTGAGTTACACAGCTACTTTAGCTGTACTTTAGCTACAGCTTTTAAATGTTATAAAACATTATTCAACATGAGGCAGACAGATCTTACATTTCTCCAGTGTGTCAGCAAGCTCCTTCTGGTTCATTTTCCTCAGGATGTGCAGTGTGATCTTCAGAGCCCCCTTTCTAGCACTGCTCTCATGCTTCTCATCTTCAGCATCCACCACTTCCTTATCCTGCTTCTGACTCTCAAAGCCTTCTGGGAGTTCTGGACTAAGAATCCTCTTGAACATCTTCAGCTCGTTCTTCACAAATGTCATAATATTCTCTTCAAGCAACTGAAATAAATCAAGTAAATAAGTTAAGCAAGAGACTAAATGCTTTCTCATTAAAACATTAATGAATGATTGACAGATCAACTTTACTTGAGGTAAACAAAAACAAATGTACATAACAGGACCACATACACTGAATATGGAGGCCAGGTATGTTTGATGACTCTGGGAAGACTGACCACTGAGAATCTCTGACTCTGATCTCTCCTGTTGGTTTCTGTGGACAAAACATGAGATTACATCTCCTCATCCAGGGAGTACACGTACACACACACACACACACACACACACACACACACACACAGGGAGGGAATGTTCTGTTTGTTTATTATTGTTTTAGGACTATGAAGATGGACAAAATGATTAGGCTATGGATTATGAAGAGGAGAAATGACTAGAGACAGTGTTGTTTTACTCACTGACCATGACCCATGAGTTCTTCTCACCTTTGTTCAGTAGAAAAGTCTCCCTCTCTAAAGTGTATAGGATAGTCCATAGACTGGTCACTCTTCATGGACACACAGCTGGGAACAGGGGAGGCTGGTCTCTCCTGCTTGATTGGACTTCAACACAACAGAGACAAACATTACATCTCTCAACTACTCTGAGCTCAGAGAAACATAAGAGTTTCATTCCAAAAAGCTATATATTCATTTTCAGAAATGTTTGTAAATTAGCTTTTATTGTTTAAAGAAGTTATGTTTATGTTAAGTTATGTTTTTTTGCTAAATAAGATTGCACGTGGGTACCTGCTTCTATAAACCAATGAGGAGATGGCACGTGGGTACCTGCTTCTATAAACCAATGAGGAGATGGCACGTGGGTACCTGCTTCTATAAACCAATGAGGAGATGGCACGTGGGTACCTGCTTCTATAAACCAATGAGGAGATGGCATGTGGGTACCTGCTTCTATAAACCAATGAGGAGATGGCACGTGGGTACCTGCTTCTATAAACCAATGAGGAGATGGCACGTGGGTACCTGCTTCTATAAACCAATGAGGAGATGCAGCGTGAACTGCGTCACAAATATAACTGACTTCCAGACGCTCGTTGCCGCGCGCGAGCAGTGTGTCATTTTTAATAACGAAATTCATTTAGCGATGCGAGCGTTGTAGTCAGTCTGTCAGCCCCGCTAAAAGGCTGGTGTCGTTACTCTGCCTTCTCCGGGGGCATGTTGAGGTAAATTTACTAACCGGGAGGGTTGAATAATGTAATTTATTGGAGGGCTGGAAGACGCACTCTCGAGGTTGTTTACTCACAATATCAGATATTAAGATGATTTTTATAATGAATGTATACTGAGGTTGAGGTTCTGACTAGTGATTATTTACCTGGGATTCAATACCTGCTATAGTTTTTCTCACCCAAAAGCAACACAGCCCTAATAGGAGATATATAGCTAACTAAAGTAATAAGTGACCATTTTAGAAAATAATGGGACATATAGTCTGTGGTTGCATGCTATTTTATGTCAATCATATTGCTGCTTGTAGCCTATAATTGATGCTTCTTGGTCTTATGCTCCCATCTATTGGAAATTTTGCAATTAAAAGTTATTAATTCACCTACAGACGTTGGTGGGGCAGCTGAGAAATAAAGTGTATTTTTTCTGGTTAATTCCTTAGATCTCTAACCTGTCCCACCTATCACACGCCAATTGCTGGACATAGAAGTTACTTGGTCACCCAGTTCAAACCACATATGAAAAATAAAACACGTGGCTTGTTGATCAAGTGTTCTGCCTTGCAATAATAAATATAATAAAATAACAAAACAAAAACAGCAAAATGCTGAGACAGGTTTTGATTAACAAAATAATCTAAATGCTATTTAGTATTATAATGGTATTTACTAACATAATATTATTACTAAAACAGTTTCTAAAATAATTAGGGTTAGGGTTTAGGCTAAAATAGGTCATACGTAGGGTTAGACGCTGCTTTGATTGATTGTTAGGTCCAGGGTTTTTAAGGTAAAAAACAGTATGGGTTTATAGGTCTCTTGCTCCTCCCTGTGGCCTCTGGGTACTACATAACTCATTCACGACACCTGCTAGGCTCATAATCTGAGGTAGCAACTGCTTCAGATCTACAAATCAATGAGCTAGATTTATCCATTTGTTTTCGAACTCAGTGAAACTGCACAGCCATTTAGAAACAACAAGTCATCAAAAAAAGTGTTATTTCTTAATTAAAAAATGTATTCTGGCTGTTTAAATCGGCCAAGTCTTGAAAAAGAGGACAGGGACATATGTTTTAGTTAGGTGGTATACTATATACTCAGATATATACTGTATACTCAGACAGGCTAACCTCCTATGAAGGGTTCTATATATATTCTATATATACTGTATACTCAGACACTTCCTAACCTCCTATAAAGGGTTCTATATATATATTCTATATACAGTGCCTTGCGAAAGTATTCGGCCCCCTTGAACTTTGCGACCTTTTGCCACATTTCAGGCTTCAAACATAAAGATATAAAACTGTATTTTTTGTGAAGAATCAACAACAAGTGGGACACAATCATGAAGTGGAACGACATTTATTGGATATTTCAAACTTTTTTAACAAATCAAAAACTGAAAAATTGGGCGTGCAAAATTATTCAGCGCCTTTACTTTCAGTGCAGCAAACTCTCTCCAGAAGTTCAGTGAGGATCTCTGAATGATCCAATGTTGACCTAAATGACTAATGATGATAAATACAATCCACCTGTGTGTAATCAAGTCTCCGTATAAATGCACCTGCACTGTGATAGTCTCAGAGGTCCGTTAAAAGCGCATAGAGCATCATGAAGAACAAGGAACACACCAGGCAGGTCCGAGATACTGTTGTGAAGAAGTTTAAAGCCGGATTTGGATACAAAAAGATTTCCCAAGCTTTAAACATCCCAAGGAGCACTGTGCAAGCGATAATATTGAAATGGAAGGAGTATCAGACCACTGCAAATCTACCAAGACCTGGCCGTCCCTCTAAACTTTCAGCTCATACAAGGAGAAGACTGATCAGAGATGCAGCCAAGAGGCCCATGATCACTCTGGATGAACTGCAGAGATCTACAGCTGAGGTGGGAGACTCTGTCCATAGGACAACAATCAGTCGTATATTGCACAAATCTGGCCTTTATGGAAGAGTGGCAAGAAGAAAGCCATTTCTTAAAGATATCCATAAAAAGTGTTGTTTAAAGTTTGCCACAAGCCACCTGGGAGACACACCAAACATGTGGAAGAAGGTGCTCTGGTCAGATGAAACCAAAATTGAACTTTTTGGCAACAATGCAAAACGTTATGTTTGGCGTAAAAGCAACACAGCTCATCACCCTGAACACACCATGCCCACTGTCAAACATGGTGGTGGCAGCATCATGGTTTGGGCCTGCTTTTCTTCAGCAGGGACAGGGAAGATGGTTAAAATTGATGGGAAGATGGATGGAGCCAAATACAGGACCATTCTGGAAGAAAACCTGATGGAGTCTGCAAAAGACCTGAGAATGGGACGGAGATTTGTATTCCAACAAGACAATGATCCAAAACATAAAGCAAAATCTACAATGGAATGGTTCAAAAATAAACATATCCAGGTGTTAGAATGGCCAAGTCAAAGTCCAGACCTGAATCCAATCGAGAATCTGTGGAAAGAACTGAAAACTGCTGTTCACAAATGCTCTCCATCCAACCTCACTGAGCTCGAGCTGTTTTGAAAGGAGGAATGTGCAAAACTGATAGAGACATACCCCAAGCGACTTACAGCTGTAATCGCAGCAAAAGGTGGCGCTACAAAGTATTAACTGGGGGCTGAATAATTTTGCACGCCCAATTTTTCAGTTTTTGAATTTGTTAAAACAGTTTGAAATATCCAATAAATGTCGTTCCACTTCATGATTGTGTCCCACTTGTTGTTGATTCTTCACAAAAAAATACAGTTTTATATCTTTATGTTTGAAGCCTGAAATGTGGCAAAAGGTCGCAAAGTTCAAGGGGGCCGAATACTTTCGCAAGGCACTGTAGAATCATTATGATGATCCAGGTTCATATTATAACATGTAGAATCATTATGATGATCCAGGTTCATACTATAACATGTGAAATCATTATGATGATCCAGGTTCAACATATCTCTAACTGTGAAGGATACAATGGGGTCCCAAATTATTGACCCTGATAAAGATTTGTAAAACTGACTGTATAAAATAAATCATTCCAAGACTGAGCTATATTTTATGCTCAAACAAAATGGTGAAATTAAATGATTTTCTACTAATACAATATGGCTCAGAGAAAGAGATTGTGTTTAACAAGTAATCATTTTTCTCTCTAAAGGTTCGGGGTCAAAATTGACAACGCTTTCAATACCTCACCTTGTGTGGATAACGGCACTGAGCCTTTTTCTAAAAGGTTTTATGAGTTGGAGAACACATTGGGAGTGATCTTAGACCATTCCTCCATACAGTATCCTTACAAATCTTCCCAGTTTGTTTTCTTACCATGAACAAATGACAAACTAACAAAACTGTGTATTAGTCCCCCCTCTAGTGGTAGGTGGTGATAAAGTTTCCGGTCTCCTCTCTCTCTCTTCTCTCCGTCTCCCCCTCTACGGTCTCCACACTCCTCTCTCTCTCTCTTCTCTCCTCTCTCCGTCTCCCCTCTACAGTCTCCACACTCCTCTCTCTCTCTTCTCTCCATCTCCCCCTCTACAGTCTCCACACTCCTCTCTCTCTCCTCTCTCCGTCTCCCCCTCTACAGTCTCCACACTCCTCTCTCTCACAAACATAGACTATGACCTGCCGAATGAGCCATCCTGATTAAAGATTCCCACAATACCCAATCTCTCTGTGTGTGTGTGTGTGTGTGTGTGTGTGTGTGTGTGTGTGTGTGTGTGTGTGTGTAGACCTGCCAGGCTGTTAGGTTAATGGACTATGGAAACCTACTGAGAATCTGCCATACAGAGAGAGCTACAAATGAACATGATTGAAATACATGAAACCGTGTTAAACACAAGTCCATGTATGTTGTTCTCTCTGTTTACAGGACTAGAAGTCTGGTTAAAACACATCAATACAGAATGAATTATATGTCTTCAAACCTTAAACTCATGTCCATCAACATGCTGGCTTCAACCCAACCCAACCCCAACCCAACCCTAACCCAACCCAACCCTAACCCTAACCCCAACCCCAACCCCAACCCTAACCCAACCCTGTTCTCTCTGTTTACAGGACTAGAAGTCTGGTTAAAACACATCAATACAGAATGAATTATATGTCTTCAAACCTTAGACTCATGTCCATCACCATGCTGGCTTCACCCCAACCCAACCCTAACCCAACCCAACCCAACCCAACCCTAACCCTGTTCTCTCTGTTTACAGGAGTAGAAGTCTGGTTAAAACACATCAATACAGAATGAATTATATGTCTTCAAACCTTAAACTCATGTCCATCAACATGCTGGCTTCAACCCAACCCAACCCTAACCCAACCCTAACCCTAACCCCAACCCCAACCCCAACCCTAACCCAACCCTGTTCTCTCTGTTTACAGGACTAGAAGTCTGGTTAAAACACATCAATACAGAATGAATTATATGTCTTCAAACCTTAGACTCATGTCCATCACCATGCTGGCTTCACCCCAACCCAACCCTAACCCAACCCAACCCTAACCCTGTTCTCTCTGTTTACAGGAGTATAAGTCTGGTTAAAACACATCAATACAGAATGAATTATATGTCTTCAAACCTTAGACTCATGTCCATCACCATGCTGGCTTCACCCCAACCCAACCCTAACCCAACCCAACCCAACCCTAAACCTGTTCTCTCTGTTTACAGGACTAGAAGTCTGGTTAAAACACATCAATACAGAATGAATTATTAATCTTCAAACCTTAGACTCATGTCCATCACCATGCTGGCTTCAACCCAACCCTAACCCTAACCTAACCCAACCCAACCCAAACCTAACCTAACCCAACCCTAACTCAACCCAACCCAACCCTAACCTAACCCAACCCTAACCCAACCCAACCCAACCCTAACCCTAACCCTAACCCTAACCCTAACCCAACCCAACCCAACCCCAACCCAACCCTAACCCAACCCAAACCAACCCAACCCAACCCAACCCCAACCCCAACCCCAACCCCAACCCTAACCCAACCCTAACCCAACCCAACCCAACCCAACCCCAACCCCAACCCCAAACCCAACCCTGTTTTTTTAACAATATAATAATAAAAGTTACGTTTTAATTGACGATGTGGAGGGTTCTAGAGGGAACTGGGAGAAAAACACTCCAGCTGGAGAATCTGTAACCGAACTGCAACCCAGAACTTTTTAATCTGCACATCTGAGTCCACAGAATTGAACAACATCGACCCCAGGAGTTATAAAAAGACCCAGACTCAGCATCCAGACTCAACCTCTCTAACTCCAGCCTCAACAAAAAGGCGGTAAGAACCCACACTGAGCAGCACATCGTCTCGTGCTGCCAAGAAATTCACATCTTGCAATTAAAACACACACCCGTCCGGTTGCTGCACGTTGTCCTGCCCCTACTAGAGAACGACACCCACCCTAACAAGTATAGGAAACCATGCAGTCCCTTATGAGTATAGTAACGCAGCAACGCAGTAGTAGAGCCCAACAACCCCTTAACAACAGTCTTACAACCCCCCACTAATAGAGTCCCACACCCCCCTCTCAGCAGACAGCCACGCTTAAACCAACCCCCTGATGAGGCAAACATCAAAACTGTACTTCAAATTGATACAGGCCATCCATCATAAAGAAATCATTGATAAAGCCATCTCAGGCCGAAGGTTCCCTAGTGGCATGATGAGACAGGTGAGCAGACTCACCAATTTGATCAAGCCATCCTCACCCACAGATTACACTGTAACCCAAGTACTACAGAACACACAGCAATGGATGAACAATAACATGAACATATTACAAATACACTACCAGACAGTTATCGAATCACTCACACAACCACCCAATACATTCAACACTCTTGCATTGCTCATAGCTGTGGGCTGGGCACATAAGAGATACACACACAAACTGACACACACTACCATCACTACAGTGGAAACAATTTTGAACCATTCCTTAGAAACTCACGACAGACAACTCCCTAGGGCTACCCTTTCTTACCCCACTACAGAGCTCCCCTTCCCCTCAGCCTCCCCCCAGCCAATAACCACATTGCTCCCGGTCCACTGGAACAACAACAGAACCCCTGGCATACAGCCTCAGCTCAAATCCAGGCCCCACCACAGTTGATTTCTCTGCCCACCACTTCAGCACCAGTTCCTTTCTCATCCTCGTTGGAGGAATTCCCTCCTTTACCCAAGTTCTCTCCTCTAGTTAAGCCTCAGACTTCTCAAAAGCGATCATCACCATTGGGGCCACGCCCTTCCCCAGCACAGTGCTCTTTAAACCAGAAGCTAAATAATCAGTATCCTCCTCTTCCTCAGACACAATCTTCTACTGAGATAGGGATCCGTATCTCAACACCCTCTTCCCCTGTTGCACCTTCGCAGACACAGATAGATGTCAGCAATATTGCCCCAAACAACTACCCATCTCATTCTAAGAACAACATGACACCCACTCCCTCCCCATCTCATTCTAAGAACAACATGGCACCCACTCCCTCCCCATCTCATTCTAAGAACAACATGGCCCCCATTCCCTCCCCATCTCATTCTAAGAACAACATGGCCCCCACTCCCTCCCCATCTCATTCTAAGAACAACATGGCACCCACTCCCTCCCCATCTCATTCTAAGAACAACATGGCACCCACTCCCTCCCCATCTCATTCTAAGAACAACATGGCCCCCACTCCCTCCCCATCTCATTCTAAGAACAACATGGCACCCACTCCCTCCCCATCTCATTCTAAGAACAACATGGCCCCCACTCCCTCCCCATCTCATTCTAAGAACAACATGGCTCCCACTCCCTCCCCATCTCATTCTAAGAACAACATGGCCCCCACTCCCTTACCATCAAATTCTAAGAACAACATGGCACCCACTCCCTCCCCATCTCATTCTAAGAACAACATGGCCCCCACTCCCTCCCCATCTCATTCTAAGAACAACATGGCCCCCACTCCCTCCCCATCTCATTCTAAGAACAGCATGGCACCCACTCCCTCCCCATCTCATTCTAAGAACAACATGGCCCCCACTCCCTCCCCATCTCATTCTAAGAACAAAATGGCCCCCACTCCCTCCCAATCTCATTATAAGAACAACATGGCCCCCCTCCCTCCCTTTCTTCCAAAGTAAAAGGAAAGGAGATTATGAGAACCCCGACCTCCACTTCCCCTCATGACCCACAGAGATTAAACAACCCAGGGACCACCCAGGAGAACAGTATTCAAAGTATCATTGGTCCCCCATTGCCCACCATAGGCTCCAACCTTGAATTGATAACCACTAACACCTCTAATTTAATCCAGGCCCCAGTTGAGTTCCACCATAGGGCCTGCAGCCAGAAACCCTCAATGGTATAGCAACACGCCCCAATCCCCTGGTTAAAACCCCTAAACACAACAATGTTTCAGTTAAAATCTTGGAAAGGATTTCACCTCTATCGCTCTCACCAACAGGAGGCGCCACATCAGGGGGTGAGACTAGGACTGGGCAGTTCCAGGGGCAAATGATGATTAATGGACAAAACAATGGGCAACAACCCCAAAACAACCAATCTGAGCCCTCCCAAAAAGACACCATGTCACTGCCAGTCCGAGACCCCTGTATAACTGGCGCCTCAACATACTCACCCCAGTTTGAATTCCAACGCCTCAGCCCCAACATCAACCCCCAACCCCAGCCTCAGCCCCAGCATCAACCCCCAACCCCAGCCTCAGCCCCAGCATCAACCCCAACCCCAGCCTCAGCCCCAGCATCAACCCCCAACCCCAGCCTCAGCCCCAGCATCAACCCCCAACCCCAGCAACCCTTCAGAAACCATCGTACCATAAAGACAGACCAAAAGGCAAGGTGGCGGATTGGAATTTGAAGGGAAATAAACCAATACTAGTCTTGGGAGACTCAAATGTTAATAGAATCCCTCAATTTCATAACCCAAACATACAAGTGGACAGTTACCCTGGAGCAACATTTTACCATTTCACAAAGGTTCTGGAGAAAACAGCGGTTCATTTAGACACCAGCATAGTGGTTCTCTCGGTGGGCATAAACAATATGGATAATGACCCATACACAACATCAATCAAACAGATTGCATCAATGCACAAGGAAGCAAGAGTCACTTTCCCTAATGCAATTTTTTACATCCCCATTATTAACCACTCACACCTCCTTTCACCAGATCGAAAACTAAGTCATTAACCGTTACATCACCACACATGGCCCATTTCTCTTGGAGATACCCCATGATGAATTCCACACAACAACAGACCTGATACACTGGACAACAACCACAGCAGACCTCATTTTTAAGAATTGGTGTGAGCAGCTAAATTTAGACTAGGCTCTACCCACAATTTGGACCCACCTAGCCACACCACACCCTTCTCCCCCCCCTCCAACCCCCTGTACTCTCTCCCCCCTTTCCTCCCCCAGTTGCTTTCTTAGATTAGCCAGCAGAGGGGGTAGTTGACCCCCTCTCATCAAACATCATGAATTTATCCAAGTCTTTTCAACTCACAACAGCACAGACCCAACTTTTGGAGAGGGGGTTGTCTTTCATTCCCCGCCCTGGTAAATTTGACCGGGAGGAACTTCATAGGGACACACATAAATATCATAGACGACTTAAACTTCTAGACTACTTTGACTATCAGACGAATGACAACCATTTACCATTCACCCTTCCTTCAATCTGGGAACCCAAACTGTCCCAGATAGATAGGAGGGTAAAGAACCTAATCAGAACCGACCAAGACACCCTTCACAACTATCACACCCAGGCAGATAGAGAGGACAACATCACCCACATCGAAAGACAAGCCATAAAATAACTTATAAACAACCCTCACATAATATTGAAACCGGCAGATAAGGGATCTAAAACAGTGATCCTAGATAATCAATACATATACGAGGCAAATAGACAGTTATCCAACACCAAGTATTATGTACCAATAGGAAACCTACAACCACAGACCCAGACTAAATTACGTAGAATCATACAAACACTTTATGATAAACGGCACATCACGAATAAACAACCATACTTTCTATTTGGACCAGACACTCCACCACCTAGACTGTTTTTACCTGCTTTGCAACATTCATAAAGAACCAGAAACCTGGACTATTCCCTATGAAGTTCCTCCTGGCAGGCCAATCGTATCAGACTGTAATAGCGAATCATACAACATAGCCCACTATATAGATCATTATATCAACCCTCTCTCCACTAAACACCCCAGCTACCTCAGACACACTTATCACTTTCTTGAGAAGATCAAACCCATAGTTGTTCCCTCCCAAACATATATATTCACTATAGACATTGATAGCTTATACACTAACATAAATACAGCAACAGGAGTACAGACGGTCAGAAATATTTTCCATGCACACCCAGATAGCAATAGACCAGACAATTAAATACTACAATTATTAGAAATCAGCCTCACACACAATGACTTTATGTTCAATGATAAGCACTACTTACAGGTGGAGGGAACAGCTATGGGCAAGAAATTTGCCCTGGCATATGCAAACCTTTACATGGCTGAATGGGAGAGAGAGGCATTGGCCAAGTGCCCACATCAACCTACATTCTATTACAGACTTCTAGACGACATTATAGGAGCCTGGCCTCATGATATCCAACTATTAATTGAATTCATCAGCATTCTCAACAGTCACCACCCATCCATTAAGGTTAAATACATAATAGATCCATGTGAAGTACACGTATTGGATACTACAGTTTTCTTTAATCACATTAAATCAGTCTCAAAAAACAATATTCACTAAAGTTTATTTCAAACCAACAGATACACATGCTTTACTCCACAAACACAGTTATCATCTGTTACAGGAATTAAAATCCTATATGTTTTAATACCCAATTAAAATGTAACACTGTCAATTTCTAAGAATTTGTAAGACTCTTATTTGCATGAAATAGACTGAGACCAGTCTCAAAATCTATCAGCAGCATTCTCGAGAGTAATGAACATGATACAGTTTACCACAGATTATAAACTGAAAATGACGTCATTAGTTTTCGTACTACCCCGTCTACCCCGTCTCATCTCCGCTCCAGTACAATCGCTGTATGGTTCTCAAGACTTAGATAATTTATGATCCGAGCCAAGGTCTGCCTGTGTAGATAAGCATTCTAGCCAGTCTGGCTATAAGTTCATTCATTTCTACCAAGGAACAGACAGTTATTGTTCTAATTCTTGATTATATTTACACACATTATATTCAGTACTAAGGTTAAAAGAAAATTCATACATCTATACAGTAACAAAATAGTATTCTGATTAGTCAGTCCTGATTGAAATGTATACATAATTAGTCATTATTGATAAAAATTCCCTTAACATCACCCCAAACATACATTTAGAGGCATCGTTAAATCACAAATTATACGGTTTCATAGGATTTCCTCCTGCAAACAGGACCTGGGAAAAGCAATTCAAACATTATTTCATGCACTCAGACAGAGAGGTCACTCTAAACAATATCTCAGAACCATAAAAAGCAGCTCCTTGGGGGCCCTCTCTCCCATTCAACCTACACACTCACATAACACAAGTCTGTCAATCACTCTTTTGGACCCCAACCTCCATTATAGAGGTTCCGGAGACATTTCCAAATCCTCCCCTTCCCCTAACGCTAACGCTAACCCTAACCTTAACCCCACGCCTAACCCCACCGCTAACCCTAACGCCACCACTAACGCTAACTCTAACCCTAACCTTAACCCCACCTCTAACCCTAACCCTAACCCCACAACTAACCCTAATCCTAACTCTAACCCTAACCATAACCCCACCCTTAACCCCACCGCTAACCCTAACCCCACCGCTAACCCTAACCCCACCCCTAATCCTAATCATAACCCTACCCCTAACCTTACCCCTCCTAGAACAACAGATTTGGAAATTGACCCCCCTCAGAACCACAATCTTCTTTCCTCCTCTCATTCCCCTTCCCAGCAGCAGACAATCCTCATCCCCCTAGTTACTACATTCTCACATAAGCTAAATACAGTGCCAAGCCCCCACAACCACCCAAACCCTACACGGCCCACTTCAGACCAAGAAAATTCATTTCAAACTCATACAGCAAGACCTCTACTCCAGTTTTAGACTCCATTTTACTCTACACTCCAAATGTCATATATATAATCACTTGCACATTTTGCAAAAAACACTACATTGGGGAAACCCAGTATACAATAGAAAATAGACTTAAACAACATCTATACAATATCAAACGGGCCCATTTACACACAGAACTAGTGACTCATTTCCAGGATCACCCCATCACTTACCTCCATATATCAGGATTACTGTCGTGTTCTGGGTGGACCAGTGGGCGGTGAAAAGCAGTGGAATGTAGGTGGATAAGAGACCTACAAACAATTACACCTAGCGGTCTGAATGAGCGTTTTTAACTGGTAAGATAGGATCAATTACACCTAGCGGTCTGAATGAGCGTTTTTAACTGGTACGATAGGATCAATTACACCTAGCGGTCTGAATGAGCGTTTTTAACTGGTAAGATAGGATCAATTACACCTAGCGGTCTGAATGAGCGTTTTAACTGGTACGATAGGATCAATTACACCTAGCGGTCTGAATGAGCGTTTTTAACTGGTAAGATAGTATCAATTACACCTAGCGGTCTGAATGAGTGTTTTTAACTGGTAAGATAGGATCAATTACACCTAGCGGTCTGAATGAGTGTTTTTAACTGGTACGATAGGATCAATTACACCTAGCGGTCTGAATGAGTGTTTTTAACTGGTAAGATAGGATCAATTACACCTAGCGGTCTGAATGAGTGTTTTTAACTGGTACGATAGGATCAATTACACCTAGCGGTCTGAATGAGCGTTTTTAACTGGTACGATAGGATCAATTGAAGGACATAGCACTTGTTTACAGGGTTCTCAAGGAGTTGGAAGAAGGATGCACCATAAAACAAAAAACACAATAAATAAAGTTTGTGTAGCTTTTATTATATTTAACAGATGCATGCTTATTTATTATAGTTTTTGAATTTGAAATTGAATTTGTTTTAACAACTCAGCACTTGATTTTATAGCACTTTTATAGATATATGGGCTTTTAACTGTGTTGGTTTATGTACTAATAAAGCATCTATCCCTTGACCCCTTGTATATTTTAACATTATAGTCCCTTCATTGTCCTAGATAACCACTAAGAATATCATTTTTAGAAGCAATATGAACCTACTTACGTTTGTTAAGGTTTTTAGGAGTCAGTCTAGTGTATTTTAACAATAGAATGTATTCAGATTGGAGGGGTGCACAACAATAGACCTGTGCATCACAAGACAAATCAGTCTCTTTTTAACCCTACTCAAATTCAAAACCAAACCCTAAACCAACCCTAACCCAACCCAACCCTAACCCAACTCTTACCCAAACCCAACCCTAAACCAACCCTAACCCAACCCAACCCTAACCCAACACTTACCCTAACCCAACCCTAAACCAACGCTAACCCAACCCTAACCCAACCCAACCCTAACCCAAACTTAAACCAACCCTAACCCAACCAAACCCCAACCCCACCCCACCCCAACCCCAACCCTAACCCTAACCCTAACCCTAACCCAACCCTAACCTAACCCTAACCCAACCCTAACCCTAACCTAACCCAACCCTAACCCAACCTAACCCAACCCTAACCCAACCCAACCCAACACTAACCCAACCCAAACCTACCCTACCCTAACCCTAACCCATGCCTAACCCAACCCAACTCAACCCTAACCCAACCCTAACCCAACCCAACCCTAACCCAACCCTAACCCAACCCAACCCTAGCTCCAAGCAGCAGCACTGTGGCAATGACTTATACCAAGTTGTTTGAGTGAATTTAACAATAGGAGAGGGGGATATATATAATATAGCCTACTATATTTAATTCGCCATAAACTATTGTTTTTTAACAGTTTCACTAATTAATTTGAATTAACTTAATAATTATGACACACCCCTCACTATTGTCATTGGTTGCACTAGAGGAGGTAACATGGAGATCCTACTACGACAAAGGGAGGCTTGATGGATATCCTAAAAACATTGACCCCTAGTGGTGTGAATATTGACTTTGATCTCAGGCCCTTCGTATGAACAATTCTCTTTTAAATTGATATCTTCTTTCGACAGCTTATCAGAGTGCATCCAATATGTTCCTCCTGGTGATGATGCTTATTATGCATTAAGGTTGAACCAAAAGATTACATTACAGTGAAATACAGTTTCACTCAATTCATTCTAACTAACTTAGTAATTATGACACACCCCTCACTATTGACCTTGGTTGCACTAATTGCACTGTTTGTCTACATAACCTGGTTCAAGTATTCATGACATCACACTGAAGAAGACACAGTGATGCTGAAACGTTGGTAAAAACCCAATAAATTACTGGGAGTTTATATATGGAGTGTGGGACTATTTATTTTGATAGTTTATAGTTTATTCATGGTTAGTCAGCACCTCCACACAACATATTTTTTCTTGGTGTGTGCCAGCTTAATGTTATTTATTGTCCCAGACCACAACAACATCTCTGAGTTCTTTATTTGATTGGAATGTTCCGTCAGCAGGGAAATGAGTTTGATACATTGTTCCCATATTGGAGCCAAATTAGTAGAATGCTGGTGCTCCTCTTTCAGCACCTCTATGGCTTTATTACACTTCTCTTCCTCTAGTCCCACTTTACAGGGAGGATCTGGTCCTTCTGTCTCTATTTCAGTAGTTATTATTCTGAAACCTCTCCTGACGGTGTCCAGGGTGTTTATATCTTCCTCTAGTCCCACTTTACAGGGAGAATCTGGTCCTTCTGTCTCTATTTCTGTAGTTATTATTCTGAAACCTCTCCTGACGGTGTCCAGGGTGTTTATATCTTCCTCTAGTCCCACTTTACAGGGAGAATCTGGTCCTTCTGTCTCTATTTCAGTAGTTATTATTCTGAAACCTCTCCTGACGGTGTCCAGGGTGTTTATATCTTCCTCTAGTCCCACTTTACAGGGAGAATCTGGTCCTTCTGTCTCTATTTCAGTAGTTATTATTCTGAAACCTCTCCTGGCGGTGTCCAGGGTGTTTATATCTTCCTCTAGTCCCACTTTACAGGGAGAATCTGGTCCTTCTGTCTCTATTTCAGTAGTTATTATTCTGAAACCTCTCCTGACGGTGTCCAGGGTGTTTATATCTTCCTCTAGTCCCACTTTACAGTGAGAATCTGGTCCTTCTGTCTCTATTTCAGTAGTTATTATTCTGAAACCTCTCCTGACGGTGTCCAGGGTGTTTATATCTTCCTCTAGTCCCACTTTACAGGGAGAATCTCGTCCTTCTGTCTCTATTTCAGGAGTTATTATTCTGAAACCTCTCCTGACGGTGACCAGGGTGTTTATATCTTCTTCACTCCCAGCTCTAAGTCTTTTATTAACTGTTTTCCAAGGTATTGATGTCCACTTCCCCAGAGAATAGTTATGGTATTGATACCCACTTCCCCAGAGAATAGTTATGGTATTGATACCCACTTCCCCAGAGAATAGTTATGGTATTGATACCCACTTCCCCAGAGAATAGTTATGGTATTGATACCCACTTCCCCAGAGAATAGTTATGGTATTGATACCCACTTCCCCAGAGAATAGTTATGGTATTGATACCCACTTCCCCAGAGAATATTTATGGTATTGATACCCACTTCCCCAGAGAATAGTTATGGTATTGATACCCACTTCCCCAGAGAATAGTTATGGTATTGATACCCACTTCCCCAGAGAATATTTATGGTATTGATACCCACTTCCCCAGAGAATAGTTATGGTATTGATACCCACTTCCCCAGAGAATAGTTATGGTATTGATACTCACTTCCCCAGAGAATAGTTATGGTTTTTGTGCCTTTTAATTGGTAACGGCACTTAATACCTTGTATTAGAACCAATACTATAGTGTCTGTTAATGTATTCCTGGAGAATATGGGAGACCTAATGTCTTCCAGTGTTACGCCTCAAATATCACTTTTGTTGATAACAACAGTTATTCACATTTGTCTTCCTATTTCCACAAATTGTCACAAATGTTATTTGGCACTTAATATGCTCTTATTATAGTCATTTCTTTATTTAACCTTTTGAGATGGAAACAGTCTGTAGAACGTTGAATTAAGCCTCTACTGTGATGTGGGGCTGGATGGGAGGTGTTTGAGTCAGTGGTCTGGCAGAGAGCCAGTTCCTGGTCATGCACATTCCACATGATATCGCCTTGCGTTCCATTACTTCTGTAGACAGAAAGGAATTCTCCGGTTGGAACGTTATTGAATATTTATGATAACAACATCTTGAAGATTGATTCTCTACTTAGTTTGACAAGTTTATTCGTCCTGTAATATAACTTTTTTAAGTTTTCGTCCGACGTTCGCCTGGACCTGTGCAAGCTTTTGGACATGTGTACTAAACGTGCTTGCAAAAGTAACTACTTTTTTAAATTAATGGACATTATCGAACAAAACAACAATTTATTGTGGAACACGGATTCCCGGGAGTGCATTCTGATGAAGATCATCAACGGTAAGGGAATATTTATGATGCAATTTCGTATTTCTGTTGACTCCAACATGGAGGAGAAATGTTGTTTATATCTGAGCGCCGTCTCAGATTATTAAATGGTTTGCTTTTTCCGTAAAGTTTTTTTGAAATCTGACATTTTTTTTGAGCGTCCCACATATCCCAGAGAACCTTTCTCCTCCCTTTCATCTACAAGTGAAACATAAGGAATCATAGCTTTCACCTGGATTCACAGTTTGTCATGGAAAGAAAGGTGTCCTTAATGGTTTATACATTCATGGTCCCCACCTGGGGACTGAGGGTTATGAGAGAACCCCCACATCACTAGCTTCTCTTTATTCAACCTGCCATCTACCCACCTGGGGACTGAGGGTTATGAGAGAACCCCCACATCACTAGATTCTCTTTATACAACCTGCCATCTACCCACCTGCGGACTGAGGGTTATGAGAGAACCCCCACATCACTAGATTCTCTTTATACAACCTGCCATCTACCCACCTGGGGACTGAGGGTTATGAGAGAACCCCCACATCACTAGCTTCTCTTTATTCAACCTGCCATCTACCCATCTGGGGACTGAGGGTTATGAGAGAACCCCCACATCACTAGCTTCTCTTTATTCAACCTGCCATCTACCCACCTGGGGACTGAGGGTTATGAGAGAACCCCCACATCACTAGCTTCTCTTTATTCAACCTGCCATCTACCCACCTGGGGACTGAGGGTTATGAGAGAACCCCCACATCACTAGCTTCTCTTTATTCAACCTGCCATCTACCCACCTGGGGACTGAGGGTTATGAGAGAACCCCCACATCACTAGCTTGTATGTTCTACAGCCTTGTAAAGATAAGGAGGGGATGACTGGGAGGCAGGTTGGCATTTATTGTCATGAATCTTGCCCTGGAGGCAGTTCTGTAAAGTGGTCACTAACTGGCACAGGCACAAAGTAATAAAATCAGATTTGAATCCTAACCTCAATCCTAACCACACTGCTAATCCTTCCCTTGAGCATATATATATAATTGTACAATTTGTTATTCAACATAAAAAAACAGAACAAATTATCAAATTGGTATTTTGGAGTTATTGTACGAGTTTAAATGTTTAAACAGAGGATCCATCTAAAACAGTATAAAACAAGATGATAAACAGAGGATCCATCTAAAACAGTATAAAACAAGATGATAAACAGAGGATCCATCTAAAACAGTATAAAACAAGATGATAAACAGAGGATCCATCTAAAACAGTATAAAACAAGTGCAGTATGTTCTGAGAATGTTACTTTAACGTCAACTCATAACGTCACACTATAACTTCATGGGAGTCTTGTGGAAAGACTGCATGTTGTTTTGGGTGGATTGAGTGACGTCTTCATCAACATTTGCAGAATATTCCTGTAATATTTTCACCTCTTGTCAGACGCCAACAGCCTAGTCGGCTGCAGACATTCAATAGGAGTTCAAGTAGTTTATTTGCCATTTGCAGGTATTAAAAGTAAAACATACATTGTAATTCATTGTTGGATCTCTCACATATAGGACAGTACATACCAGAGGAGGCTGCTGAGGGGAGGACGGCTCATAATAATGTCTGGAACAGAGTGAATGAAATGGAACACATGGAAACCACGTGTTTGATACCATTCCACTTATTCCCCTCCAGCCATTACAAGCCTGTCCTCCCCAATTAAGGTCCCACCAACCTCCTGTGGTACAAACACAAACAGTAAAATATGTCATTAAAATGCAAAGTGGTAAAAGATCAGAAAAGGAACCAAAAGGTTCAGTCATGTTCTAATAGTCTGATGGAAACAGTTTAGGTTGATGATTTAACAGGCAGATAGAACTGGGATAGAAGCTATTCTAGAACCTGTAGTCCAGAAACTAATTTAACAAGCAGATAGAACTGGGATAGAAGCTGTTCTAGAACCTGTGGTCCAGAAACTGATTTTACAGGCAGATAGAACTGGGATAGAAGCTGTTCTAGAACCTGTGGTCCAGAAACTGATTTAACAGGCAGATAGAACTGGGATAGAAGCTGTTCTAGAACCTGTGATCCAGAAACTAATTTAAGAGGCAGATAGAACTGGGATAGAAGCTATTCTAGAACCTGTGGTCCAGAAACTGATTTAACAGGCAGATAGAACTGGGATAGAAGCTGTTCTAGAACCTGTGATCCAGAAACTGATTTAACAGGCAGATAGAACTGGGATAGAAGCTGTTCTAGAACCTGTGGTCCAGAAACTGATTTAACAGGCAGATATAACTGGGATAGAAGCTGTTCTAGAACCTGTGGTCCAGAAACTGATTTAACAGGCAGATAGAACTGGGATAGATGCTGTTCTAGAACCTGGGATCCAGAAACTGCCAAGCAACCACTGGTCCTCACTAGACTGGTGCCCTGAATGGCTATTTTTTCATTTTAGTTTTTCAGGTTTTGAAGTGATATCTGTGTTTGTGGAACCACTTGGTGTGTGTGTCCAGTGTGTGTGTGTGTGTGTGTGTGTGTGTGTCCAGTGTGTGTGTGTGTGTGTGTGTGTGTGTGTGTGTGTGTGTGTGTGTGTGTGTGTGTGTCCAGTGTGTGTGTGTTAGTGTTTTTGAGTCCAGTGTGTGTGTGTGTGTCCTCTGTGTGTTTGTGTGTGTGTGTGTGTGTCCAATGTGTGTGTGTGTGTGTGTGTCCAATATGTGTTTGTTTGTGTGTGTCCAATGTGTGTGTCCAGTGTGTGTATTTGTAGGTTTGTGTGTGTCCAATGTGCGTGTCCAGTGTGTGTTTGTGTGTCCAGTGTGTGTGCATGTATGTCCACTTTGTGTGTGTGTGTGTGTGTGTGTGTGTGTGTCCAGTGTGTGTGTGTTAGTGTTTTTGAGTCCAGTGTGTGTGTGTGTGTCCGCTGTGTGTTTGTGTGTGTGTGTTTGTTTTTGTCCAGTGTGTGTGTGTGTGTGTGTGTGTGTGTCCACTGTGTGCGTCTAGTGTGTGCGTGTGTGTGTGTGTTTGAGTGAGTATGTGTGTGTGTGTGTGTGTGTGTTTGCGTGTGTGGGTCCAATGTGTGTGTGTGTGTGTGTGTGTGTTCAGTGTGTGTGTGTGTGTGTCCAGTGTGTGTAAGTCTATTGTGTGTGTGTCCAGTGTTTGTGTGTTTCAGTGTGTGTGTGTCAGGTTATTATTTACAGGGACACTGAGGAGTTGTAATCAACCCAAAACCCTGGAAAGAGGGGCTCAGTGAATGTGGAGGTGATTGTGTACAGGTGGTTCAGTGTGTCGGAGGAGGCTCTATAGAAGGACAGCGTGCCGGCTGGCCAGTCCAGATACACTCCTACTCTGTGGGGTCTGGAGGAGGGGACATCTATGGTAGAGGGATTATTATTGTGATAGGCAGTGTAACTGTTGTCTGAGCAGGACAGACTCCAGGACTTGTCATTGAATCCAAGATAACAGTCCTTAACCCCTCCTCTTCCTTTCCTGCTGATTCCTTTATATGTCACTCCTATGCCAGCCTCTCTCCCACTCCACTCTACCTCCCAGTAACAGCGCCCAGTCAGACCCTCTCTACACAGCACCTGTCTACAGCCCTCAAATCTCTCTGGGTGATCAGGATACGGCTGCTCCTCTGTCCTACATGTCACCTTTCTGTTCTCCTCAGACAGAGAGAGGAGTCTGTCTACTGTGTTTGGGTCCAGTGTGAGATCACAGACATCTGATGGATGAAACCAGACACAATATTAGAAATCATTATCCTTCACTTTTCACTAATTAATTTAATGTAGATGTTTCTAGGTATCAAAAGGAGAAGTTAAGGTAACTTGAGACTTGTTGAATGATCATATGTTATACTGTATGGTAATATAAACACACTTGTTCCCATTAATTACACACACACACACACACACACACACACACACACACACACACACACACACACACACATTTCTAATGTAACACTAAGATACCACACACACACACACTCACCTGTATGCATCATGAACACACACACACACACACTTCTAACGTAACACACACACACACATCCACACACACACCTGTATACATGAACATAAACACACATTTAGTAATACGAACGTACACACACACACACACACACACACACACACACACACACACACGCATTGTCAAAGCAACACTTTGTAAACTTTGGTGTACCTGATTTCTGCTTCTGTAGAACTACAGCTGATATTTAATATGACCAAGTAAGTAATGATGGTGGTCTTTGACTTTGACTTAACCTGAATTAAGACTTATTCTTAGTCATATTCTTCACAGCTGTCAACACTCACATTTTCTAGGCCCAGGTTTCATTCTGTTCTCTCCACCATGTTCCACACTGTAGCGGTAAGCAGAAGAACAGACAGTCATTGAGGGATACACCTGAATTCACACACACACACACACACACACACACACACACACACACACACACACACACACACACACACACACACACACACACACACACACACACACACACACACACACACGCACACACAGTAACATATAACTTTGTCCAAGTGGTGGTCAGAATGTTTGTCTTCTTTGATATAAGGGGCGCTCTTTTAATTTTTGGATAAAAAAACGTTCCCGTTTTAAACAAGATATTTTGTCACGAAAAGATGCTCGACTATGCATATAATTGACAGCTTTGGAAAGAAAACACTCTGACGTTTCCAAATCTGCAAAGATATTGTCTGTGAGTGCCACAGAACTGATGCTACAGGGGAAACCAAGATGAAATTTCAAACAGGAAATGCCCCAGATTTTGAATGCGCTGTGTTCCAATGTCTCCTTATATGGCTGTGAATGCGCCAGGAATGAGCTTAGACTTTCTGTTGTTTCCCCAAGGTGTCTGCAGCATTGTGACGTATTTGTAGGCATATCATTGGAAGATTGACCAGACTACATTTACCAGGTGCTCGCTTGGTGTCCTCCGTTGCAATTATTGCGTAATCTCCACCTGCGTGTATTTTTCCTTTTGTTTCAGAGGAGAAACCCAACTGCCACGAATGATTTATCATCGAATAGATATGTGAAAAACACCTTTAGGATTGATTCTAACCAACGTTGCCATGTTTCTGTCGATATTATGGAGTTAATTTGGAAAAAAGTTTGGCGTTGTAATGACTGAATTTTCGGGTTTTTTTCTTAGCCAAACGTTATGAACAAAACGGAGCGATTTCTACTACACAAATAATCTTTTTGGAAAAACTGAACATTTGCTATCTAACTGAGAGTCTCCTCATTGAAAACATCCGAAGTTCTTCTAAGGTAAATTATTTTATTTGAATGCTTTTCTTGTTTTTGTGAAAATGTTGCCTGCTGAATGCTAGGCTTAATGCTATGCTAGCTATCAATACTCTTACACAAATGCTTGTGTAGCTATGGTTGAAAAGCATATTTTGAAAATCTGAGATGACAGTGTTGTTAACAAAAGGCTAAGCTTGAGAGCCAATATATTTATTTCATTTCATTTCCGATTTTCATGAATAGTTAACGTTGCGTTATGCTAATGAGCTTGAGGCTATGATTACGCTCCCGGATACGGGATTGCTCGACGCTAGAGGTTAATTAGCCTGATGAGTCAAACATGTCTGATATGAACATTGACATAAACCCTCTACATACTTGAGTTTCTCCAGTCTGCAGTGTGGATCCTCCAGTCCAGCAGAGAGCAGTCTGACTCCTGAGTCTCCTGGGTGATTGTAGCTCAGGTCCAGCTCTTTCAGGTGTGAGGGGTTTGACTCCAGAGCTGAGACCAGAGAAACACAGCCTTCCTCTGTGACTAGACAACCTGACAGCCTGCAAAGAGTCAAATCATATTATAATCACACTGATATTCTTTGGTGGTGAAAATAGTGACAGTATATTTTTCTACATATTCAGATACATCAGTGTCCTGAAACCTGCCATATCTATTCATTTATGAATATATTATTATTGTAAATGACACATTCTCCAAGTATTGCTTGTAGATAGAAAGATGCATATTAACAAATATTTGAGTGGACTGACCAGACCAGTTTAAAAAGCAGTATCAGTCAAAAGACAGACAGTGAGGTATCAGATTAGATTGTATTGAGTATACAGTCCACACCATATCTATTTAGACAGTGAGGTATCAGATTTAGATTGTATTGAGTATACAGTCCACACCATATCTATTTAGACAGTGAGGTATCAGATTTAGATTGTATTGAGTATACAGTCCACACCATATCTATTTAGACAGTGAGGTATCAGATTTAGATTGTATTGAGTATACAGTCCACACCATATCTATTTAGACAGTGAGGTATCAGATTTAGATTGTATTGAGTATACAGTCCACACCATATCTATTTAGACAGTGAAGCTAACATTTTAAATGTGTCTCTATACTCCAACATTTTGGATTTCAGATCAAATGTTTCATATGAGGGGACAGTATATAATGTCACCTTTTATTTGAGGGTATTTTCATACATATCCGTTTCACTGTTTAGAAAAATAAAAGCACTTTATGTATCTAGTCCCCCTATTTGAAGAAGTCATAAGTATTCTGAACTATTAACTCAGAGTGTATTAAAGTCGTCGAAAATGTTTGGTCCCCTATTCATTGAACGTAATGACCACATTAAGCTTGTGACTCAAACTCGTTGATTGCATTTGCAGTTTGTTTTGGTTGTGTTTTAGGTTACATTTTTCCCAATATTAAAATGGTGGTGATGCCTGGAGAAATGTACTTTCTAAGTAGAAACATGTTTCTAAAACACTACTATATTAATCCTGATGATGCCTTGATTAATACAAATCATTAACGAATCAACCTGTCTGTCAGTGTCTCCTGACCCCTCCTGTCTCAGCCTCCAGTATTTATGCTGCAGTAGTTTATGTGTCGGGGGGCTAGGGTCAGTTTGTTATATCTGGAGTACTTCTCATGTCCTATCTGGGGTCCTGTGTGAATTTAAGTGTGCTCTCTCTAATTCTCTCTTTCTCTCTTTATTTCTCTCTCTTGGAGGACCTGAGCCCTAGGACCATGCCTCAGGACTACCTGACATGATGACTCCTTGCTGTCCCCAGTCCACCTAGCCGTGCTGCTGCTCCAGTTTCAACTGTTCTGCCTTATTATTATTGGACCATGCTGGTCATTTATGAACATTTGAACATCTTGGCCATGTTCTGTTATAATCTCCACCCGACAAAGCCAGAAGAGGACTGGCCACCCCACATAGCCTGGTTCCTCTCTAGGTTTCTTCCTAGGTTTTGGCCTTTCTAGGGAGTTTTTCCTAGCCATCGTGCTTCTACACCTGCATTGCTTGCTGTTTGGGGTTTTAGGCTGGGTTTCTGTACAGCACTTTGAGATATCAGCTGATGTACGAAGGGCTTTATAAATACATTTGATTTGAGTTGATTTGATTAATAATAATGAGTGAGAATATTACAGAGGCTACAACAAAACATACTAACCTCTCACCATTAACCTCAAACAAAAGGTGACATTCTGTACTGTCTCCTAATATGAAACATTCTATCTCAAATCCAAAATGCTGGAGCATAGCACCAAATGTAAAACTGTAAGCTTCACTGTCCAAACACATATGGTGTGGACTATGTATGCCTGGTAAACACATGTGGATCTGGTGAACAGTTATCACTTGTTGACCAACTACAGGAATACTGACCTCAGAGTCTCCAGGTTACAGTGGGGATTCCCCAGTCCAGCAGAGAGCAGCTCCACTCCTGAATCCTTCAGGTCATTGTTACTGAGATCCAGCTCTCTCAGGTGTGAGGGGTTTGACCTCAGAGCTGAGACCAGAGAAGCACAGCCTTCCTCTGTGACTAGACAGCCTGACAGCCTACAAAGAGTAAAATCATATTAAAATCACACTGATATTATTTGGTGGTGAAAATAGTGGCAGTATATTTTTTCCAACATATTCACATATATCAGTGTTCTGAAACCTGCCATATCTATTCATAAATGAATGTATCGTTATTAGAAATTAGAAATTATCAAAGTATTGCCTGCAGATAGAAACATGTATAGTACAAATATTTGAGTAGACTGACCAGACCAATTTAAAAAGCAGTATCAGTCAAAAGACAGACAGTGAGGTATCAGATTTAGATTGTATTGAGTATACAGTCCACACCATATCTATTTAGACAGTGAGGTATCAGATTTAGATTGTATTGAGTATACAGTCCACACCATATCTATTTTGACAGTGAAGCTAATATTTTAAATGTGGCTCTGTACTCAAACATTTTGGATTTCAGATCAAATGTTTCATATGATGTGACAGTATATAATGTCACCTTTAATTTGAGGATATTTTAATACAAATCTGTTTCACGTTTAGAAATAATATGTATCCATGTATTTATGTATCCAGCCCCCTTTTTGAAGAAGTCATAAGTATTCTGACCAATTCACCTATAGTCTATTAAAGTAGTCAAAAGTATAGTATTTGGTCTGATATTCCTGACTACATCAAACCTGTGACTCAAACTCATTGATTGCATTTGCAGTTTGTTTTGCCCAATATTAAAATGGTAGATGATGACTGGAGTAAATGTCTTTCTTAGTGAGCGAACAACATGTTTCTAAACACCACTAAATTAATCCTGATGATGCCATTATTAAGAAAAATAATAAATGAATAATTAATAGTAATGAGTGACAAAGTTACAGAGGCTACAATAAAACATGCTAACCTCTCACCATTACCAATAACAGAGACGACAACAAAACATGCTAACCTCTCACCATTACCAATAACAGGGGATACAACAAAACATGCTAACCTCTCACCATTACCAATAACAGGGGCTACAACAAAACATGCTAACCTCTCACCATTACCAATAACAGGGGCTACAACAAAACATGCTAACCTCTCACCATTACCAATAACAGGGGCTACAACAAAACATGCTAACCTCTCACCATTACCAATAACAGAGACGAGACGACAACAAAACATGCTAACCTCTCACCATTACCAATAACAGAGGCTACAAAAAAACATGCTAACCTCTCACCATGACCAATAACAGAGGCTACAACAAAACATGCTAACCTCTCACCATTACCAATAACAGGAGAGGTTAGCATTATTTTCTGACCTTTGTGCCTCTATAACTTTGTAATTCGACATTATTCAAGATTCATTCAGGATTGTTCATAATCATAGTAGCATCCACATGAATGTAGAAGTGTTCAGAAACATCTTCTATTCTTACTGACAATACAAGTGAAGTGACTCCAAAATGACAGGACATTATTCACCATTCAGTTTCTATTAAGAAAAACATAATCTGAAACACAACCAAAACAAACTGCAAGTGAATTCAACAAGTTAGTAGAATTACAAGCTTGATGTAATCACTGGAGGCATGGAACATGGGACCAAATACTAAAAAAAATGGGACAACTACATACATAGAGTGCTTTCATTTCTAAACGGTAAAATATATAACTATGAAAAACTTTTTTTAAATTTCACCTTTATTTAACCAGGTAGGCCAGTTGAGAACACCTTTATTTAACCAGGTGGCCAGGTGAGAACACCTTTATTTAACCAGGTAGGCCAGTTGAGAACAAGTTCTCATTTACAACTGCAACCTGGCCAAGACAAAGCAAAGCAGTGTGACACAAACAACAACACAGAGTTACACATGGAATAAAAGTAATTTCAATTTAGCAATTAACACTGGATTGATAGTTGTGCAGATGAGGATGTGCAAGTAGAAATACTGGTGTGCAAAAGAGCAGAAAAACAAAAACAAATCTGGGGATGAGGTAGGTAGTTGGTTGGATGGGCTATTTACAGATGGGCTGTGTACAAGTGCAGCGATCTGAAAGCTGATGCTTAAAGTTAATGAGGGACATAATAAGTCTCCAACTTCAGTGATTTTAGCAATTCATTCCAGTCATTGGCAGCAGATAACTGGAAGGAAAGGCAGCCAAAGTAGGTTTTTGCTTTGGGGATGACCAGTGAAATATACCTGCTGGAGCACGTGCTACTGGTGGGTGCTGCTATGGTGACCAGTGAGCTGAGATAAGGCGTGACTTTACCTAGCAAAGACTTATAGATGACCTGGAGCCAGTTTGGCAACGAATATGTAGCGAGTACAAGCCAACGAGAGCATACAGGTCGCAGTGGTGGGTAGTATATGGGGCTTTGGTGACAAAACGGATGGCACTGTGAAAGACTGCATCCAATTTGCTGAGTTGAGTGTTGGAGGCTATTTGGTAAATGACATCGCCCAAGTCAAGGATCGGTAGGATAGTCAGTTTTACGAGGGTATGTTTGGCAGCATGAGTGAAGGAGGCTTTGTTGCGAAATAGGAAGCTGATTCTAGACTTAATTTTGGATCAAAGATGTTTAATATTGTGTCTGGAAGGAGAGTTTACAGTCTAGCCAGACACCTAGGTATTTATAGTTGTCCACATATTCTAAGTCAGAACTGTCCAGAGTAGTGATGCTAGTTGGGCCGGCAGGTGCGGGCAGTGATTGGTTGAAGAGCATGCATTTCGTTTAACTAGCATTTAAGAGGAGATGGAGGCCACAGAAGGAGTGTTGAATGGCATTGAAGCTTGTTTGGGGGTTTGTTAACACAGTGTCCAAATAAGGGCCAGATGTATACAGAATGGTGTTGTCTGCGTAGAGGTGGATCAAATAATCACCCGCAGCAAGAGCGACATCATTGATATACAGTATACAGAGAAAATAATCGTCCCGAGAATTGAACCCTGTGGCACCCCCATAGAGACTGCCAGAGGTCTGGACAACAGGCCCTCCGATTTGACACACTGAACTCTGTCTGAGAAGTAGTTGGTGAACCAGGCGAGGCAGTCATTTGAGAAACCAAGGCTGTTGAGTCTGCCAATAAGAATATGGTGATTGACAGAGTCGAAAGTCTTGGCCAGGTTGAAGAAGACAGCTGCACAGTACTGTCTTTTATCGATGGAAGTTATGATATCATTTGTGACCTTGAGCATGGCTGAGGTGCAGCCGTGACCAGCTCGGAAACCAGATTGCATAACGGAGAAAGTACGGTGGGATTCAAAATGGTCGGTGATCTGTTTGTTCACTTGGCTTTCAAAGACTTTAGAAAGGCAGGGCAGGATGGATACAGGTCTGCAACAGTTTGGGTCTAGAGTGTCTCCCCATTTGAAGAGGGGGATGACCACTGCCTCTTTGGGCCAGTTGCTGTAGGGGATGCAGAGCTTTTGGCTGGGTTTGGGATCGCCAGGTGGAAAGCATGGCCAGCCGTACAGAAATGCTTCTTGAAATTCTCAATTATCGTGGAATTATTGGTGGTGACAGTGTTTCCTAGTCTCAGTGCAGTGGGCAGCTGGGAAGAGGTGTCTTATTCTCCATGGACTTTACAGTGTCCCAAAACTTTTTGGAATTAGTACTGCATGGATGAACATTTCTGTTTGAAAAAGCTAGCCTTTGCTTTGCTAACTGACTGGGTATGTTGGTTCTTGAATTCCCTGAAAAGTTGCATATCGTGGGAACTATTCTAAGCTAGTGCAGTACGCCACAGGATATGTTTGTGCTGGAAAAGGGCAGTCAAGTCTGGAGTGAACCAAGGGCTACATCTCTTCTTAGTTCTACATTTTTTGAAAGGGGAATGCTTATTTTAGATTTTTATTTAAAAATATATATATTTTACCTTTATTTAACTCGGCAAGTCAGTTAAGAACTAATTCTTATTTACCATGACGGCCTACACCGGCCAAACTCTGGCGACACTGGGCCAATTGTGCGCCGCCCTAGGATGCCGCCCTATGCCGTGATTGGGAGAATCTCTCAATCACGGCTGGTTGCGATACAGTGTCGTCTGTATCACAACCAGGCATTCTCTACTGACGGGATGAGGTCAATATCGTTCCAGGATACCCGGGTCAAGTCGATTAGAAAGGCCTGCTCGCTGAAGTGTTTTAGGGAGCGGTAAAACAGTGATTAGTGGTGATCGTTTGACCGCGTACCCCATAATGGACGCTGGCATCGAGGCAGTGATTACTGAGATCCTGGTGGAAAAAGGTGACATTCTGTACTGTCTCCTAATATGAAACATTCCATCTCAAATCCAAAATGTTGGAGCATAGCACCACATTTAAAACTGTAAGCTTTACTGTCCAAACACATATGGTGTGGACTATGTGTGCCTGGTGGATGTGGATCTGGTGAACAGTTACCACTTGTTGACCAACTACAGGAATACTGACCTCAGAGTCTCCAGTTTACAGTGGGAATTCTCCAGTCCAGCAGAGAGCAGCTTCACTCCTGAATCCTTCAGGTCATTGTTCCTCAGATCCAACTCTCTCAGGTGTGAGGGGTTTGAACTGAGAACTGAGGCCAACACTTTACAGGATGTGTCTGTGAGTTTACAACCAGCGAGTCTGAAACACAGAAGACAGACAATGACAGACAGGTTATATTAAAATGTTACACTTAGCTTTCCCTGCTTAAGCTGTTAACCGGGCACGAATAATGTGTTGGGTTTGACCTCAGAGCTGAGACCAGAGAAGCACAGCCTTCCTCTGTGACTAGACAGCCTGACAGCCTGCAAAGGGTCAAATTATATTAAAATCACACTGCTATTCTTTGGTGGTGAAAATAGGGGCAGTATATTTTTCTACATATTCAGATATATCAGTGTCCTGAAAGCTGCCATATATATTCATAAATTAATGTATCATTACTAGAAATGATTAGAAATGACACATTCTTATTAGAAATGACAAATTATCAAAGTATTGCTTATAGAGAGGACAATGCATATTACAAATATTTGAGTACTGACCAGACCAGTTTGAAAAGCAGTATCAGTCAAAAGACAGACAGTGAGGTATCAGATTTAGATTGTATTGAGTATACAGTCCACACCATATCTATTTTGACAGTGAAGCTAACATTTTAAATGTGGCTCTATACTCCAACATTTTGTATTTGGGATCAAATGTTTCTTGTGAGGTGACAGTATATAATGTCACCTTTTATTTGAGGGTATTTTCATACATATCTGTTTCACCATTTTCAAATGAAAGCACTTTATTTATCTAGTCCCCCTATTTCAAGAAATAATAAGTAATAACAACTTATCTCATAGTGTATTAAAGTTGTCAAAAGTATAGCATTTGGTCTGATATTCCTTTAACGCAATGACTATATCAAGATTGTGACTCAAACTCGTTAATTGCGTTTGCAGTTTGTTTTGGTTGTGTTTTGGGCTATATTTTGCTGTCTAAGTGAGTAGATAACATGTTGTGTATGATCTTTGTGCCTCTGTAACTTTCTCATTCATCATCATTCACGAATCATTCATGATTATTCATAATCATAGTAGCATCCACATGAATGTAGAAGTGTTCAGAAACATCTTCTATTCTTACTGACAATACAATTGAAGTGACTCCAAAATGACAGGACATTATTCACCATTCAGTTTCTATTAGGAAAAACATCTAAAACACAACAAAACAACCTGTAAATGAATTCAACAAGTTTGTAGAATCACAAGCTTGATGTAATCACTGCAGACATGGAATATGGGACCAAATACTAAACTTTTGACTTAATGAATTGTCCAAATAATTATGATTTTTTTTTAAATGGGAGAACTGCATACATAAAATGCTTTAATTTCTAAACGGTAAAATTAACAGTTTTTTTATTTACAGTGCCTTGCGAAAGTATTCGGCCCCCTTGAACTTTGCGACCTTTTGCCACATTTCAGACTTCAAACATAAAGATATAAAACTGTATTTTTTTTGTGAAGAATCAACAACAAGTGGGACACAATCATGAAGTGGAACGACATTTATTGGATATTTCAAACTTTTTTAACAAATCAAAAACTGAAAAATTGGGTGTGCAAAATTATTCAGCCCCCTTAAGTTAATACTTTGTAGCGCCACCTTTTGCTGCGATTACAGCTGTAAGTCGCTTGGGGTATGTCTCTATCAGTTTTGCACATCGAGAGACTGACATTTTTTCCCCATTCCTCCTTGCAAAACAGCTCGAGCTCAGTGAGGTTGGATGGAGAGCATTTGTGAACAGCAGTTTTCAGTTCTTTCCACAGATTCTCGATTGGATTCAGGTCTGGACTTTGACTTGGCCATTCTAACACCTGGATATGTTTATTTTTGAACCATTCGTAGATTTTGCTTTATGTTTTGGATCATTGTCTTGTTGGAAGACAAATCTCCGTCCCAGTCTCAGGTCTTTTGCAGACTCCATCAGGTTTTCTTCCAGAATGGTCCTGTATTTGGCTCCATCCATCTTCCCATCAATTTTAACCATCTTCCCTGTCCCTGCTGAAGAAAAGCAGGCCCAGACCATGATGCTGCCACCACCATGTTTGACAGTGGGGATGGTGTGTTCAGCTGTGTTGCTTTTACGCCAAACATAACGTTTTGCATTGTTGCCAAAAAGTTCAATTTTGGTTTCATCTGACCAGAGCACCTTCTTCCACATGTTTGGTGTGTCTCCCAGGTGGCTTGTGGCAAACTTTAAACAACACTTTTTATGGATATCTTTAAGAAATGGCTTTCTTCTTGCCACTCTTCCATAAAGGCCAGATTTGTGCAATATACGACTGATTGTTGTCCTATGGACAGAGTCTCCCACCTCAGCTGTAGATCTCTGCAGTTCATCCAGAGTGATCATGGGCCTCTTGGCTGCATCTCTGATCAGTTTTCTCCTTGTATGAGCTGAAAGTTTAGAGGGACGGCCAGTTCTTGGTAGATTTGCAGTGGTCTGATACTCCTTCCATTTCAATATTATCGCTTGCACAGTGCTCCTTGGGATGTTTAAAGCTTGGGAAATCTTTTTGTATCCAAATCCGGCTTTAAACTTCTTCACAACAGTATCTCGGACCTGCCTGGTGTGTTCCTTGTTCTTCACGATGCTCTCTGCGCTTTTAACAGACCTCTGAGACTATCACAGTGCAGGTGCATTTATACGGAGACTTGATTACACACAGGTGGATTTTATTTATCATCATTAGTCATTTAGGTCAACATTGGATCATTCAGAGATCCTCACTGAACTTCTGGAGAGAGTTTGCTGCACTGAAAGTAAAGGGGCTGAATAATTTTGCACGCCCAATTTTTCCGTTTTGGATTTGTTAAAAAAGTTTGAAATATTCAATAAATGTCGTTCCACTTCATGATTGTGTCCCACTTGTTGTTGATTCTTCACAAAACAATACAGTTTTATATCTTTATGTTTGAAGCCTGAAATGTGGCAAAATGTCGCAAAGTTCAAGGGGGCCGAATACTTTCGCAAGGCACTGTATTTAAGAGACCACTGCAAAATTATCAGATTTTCTGGTTTTACTATTTATAGGTATGTGTTTGGATAAAATTGACATTTTGTTTAATTCTATAAACTACTGACAACCTTTCTAAATTTCAAATAAAATTTATTTGCAGAAAACAGTGTTGTCAGACCTCGAATAATGTAAAGAAAATAAGGTCATATTCATTTTTAAACAACACAATACTAATGTTTTAACTTAGTAAGAGTTTAGAAATCAATATTTGGTGGAATAACCCTGATTTTCAATCACAACTGTCCTGCTTCTTGGCATGATCTCCACCAGTCTTTCACATTGATGTTGGGTGACTTTATGCCTCCTGGCGCAAAAATTAAATCAGCTCGGCTTTGTTTGATGGCTTGTGACCATCCATCTTCCTCTTGATCACATTCTAGAGGTTTTCAATGAGGTTCAGGTCTGGAGATTAAGCTGGCCATGACAGGGTCTGGTGGTTCTCCATCCACTCCTTGATTGACCTGGTTATGTGGCATGGAGCATTGTCCTGCTGGAAAAACCAATCCTCAGAGTTGGGGAACATTGTCAGAGCAGAAGGAAGCAAGTTTTCTTCCAGGACAACCTTGTACGTGGCTTGATTCATGCGTTCTTCACAGAGACAAATCTGCCCGATTGAAGCCTTGCTGAAGCACCCCCAGATCATCACCGATCCTCCACCAAATTTCACAGTGGTTGCGAGACCTGGAGAGACCTACAAGCCACAGTGTCTCGAACCCACTGTGAAATTTGGTGGAGGATCGGTGATGATCTGGGGGTGCTTCAGCAAGGCTTCAATCGGGCAGATTTGTCTTTGTGAAGGACGCATGAATCAAGCCACGTACAAGGTTCTCAAAAAACATACATTTGAAAGACTGGTGGAGGGCATTCCAAGATGCTTAAAAGCTGTGTTTGAAAATCAGGCTTATTCCACCAAATATTGATGACTGAACTCTTCCTAAGTTAAAACATTAGTATTGTGTTGTTTAAAAATATTTAACTTATTGTCTTTGCATGCGAGGTCTGATAACACTTTTTGTTATTTTGACCATTTCTGCAAATAAATGCTCTGAATGATAATATTGTTGGGGGGGATTTGGGAGACATGTTGTCAGAAGAAGATAGAATAAAACAAAAATGTTAATTTCACCCAAACACCTATAAATAGTAAAACCAGAGAAACTGATAACTTTTCAGTGCTCTCTTAATTTTCTTAAGGGCTGTATGTGACTGAAAATCTTTAAATAAAAGGTGACATTCTGTACCGTCACCTAATATGAAACATTCCATCTCAAATCCAAAATGTTGGAGGATAGCACCACATTTAAAACTGTAAACCTCACTGTCCAATCACATTTGGTGTGGACTCTGTGTGTCTGGTAAACACATGTGGATCTGGTGAACAGTTATCACTTGTTGACCAACTACAGGAATACTGACCTCAGAGTCTCCAGTTTACAGTGGGGATTACTCAGTCCAGCAGAGAGCAGCTTCACTCCTGAATCCTTCAGGTCATTGTTACTCAGGTCCAGCTCTCTCAGGTGTGAGGGGTTTGACCTCAGAGCTGAGACCAGTGAAGCACAGCCTTTCTCTGTGACTCCACAGCCTGACAGCCTGACAAAGAGATCATCATGAATTCACAAACACACTGTTAATTTAACGAGTCGTGTAGAAGGACAATGGCAGATGCATTTGGTTAATTATCCGAAACAACATATAGATTCATTTTCCGTCTCCAAGAATTGTATGTTGATAATGTTATAATAATGTGAAAATCATTGCATTCAGTTTGTTCTTCAATATGTATTTTTTTCAAAAATTAATATTGCTTCTTGATGATTAGTTCTTATATGTCATTTTATTTACTCACAGAGCAGCTCTGGAGGCTTTGACCACTGGCAGCAGCCTCAGAAGACCTTCCTCTGATCTGGAGTATTTCTTCAGGTCAAACACATCCAGCTCCTTTTCTGAAGTCAGCAGCACAAAGACCAGAGCTGACCACTGTGCAGGTGACAGTTTGGCTTCGGAGACACTTCCTGAACTCAGGTAGCTTTGGATATCCTGCACTAGAGAATGGTCATTCAGTTCATTCAGACAGTGGAACAGATTGATGCACCTCTCTGGAGAGGGATTCTCCCTGATCTTCTCTTTGATGTACTTGACTGTTTCTTCATGGGTCTGTGAGCTGCTTCTTGTCTTTATCAGTAGACCTCGTAAGTGCTTCTGATTGGACTCCAGTGAGAGGCCCAGAAGGAAGCGGAGGAAAAGGTCCAGGTTTCCCGTCTCACATCGTAAGGCTTTATCCACAGCACTCTTGTAGAAAGTAACTTCAGGTTCGTCTTTTGTTTGAAGTTTGTCCATTAGATTCTCATTGTTGTTGATGAATGAGAGGAACACATATACAGCAGCCAGAAACTCCTGAATGCTCAGATGAACAAAGCAGTACACCTTGTCCTGGTACAGCCCACATTCCTCTTTAAAGAGCTGTGTGCACAATCCTGAGTACACTGAGGCTTCATTGACATCAATGCCAGCCTCTTTCAGGTCTTCTTCATAGAAAATCAGATTGCCCTTCACAAGCTGTTGAAAAGCCAGTTTTCCCAGTGACAGAATGCTCTCTTTATTCCAGTGTTGACCTGTCTCTTCTTTCCCAAGATACTTTTCATTCTTCTGTTTGGTATGAAACACAACAAGGTGTGTGTACATCTCAGTCAGTGTCTTGGGCATCTCTTCTCTCTTATGTTTCAGCATGTGTTCAAGGACTGTTGCAGAAATCCAACAGAAGACTGGAATGTGGCACATGATGTGGAGGCTCCTTGATGTCTTTATGTGTGAGATGATTCTGCTGGCCAGGTCCTCATCACTGAATCTCTTCCTGAAGTACTCCTCCTTCTGTGGGTCATTGAACCCTCGTACCTCTGTCAATTGGTCAACACACCCTGAAGGGATCTTATTGGCTGCTGCAGGTCGGGTAGTTATCCAGAGGAGAGCAGAGGGAAGCAGATTTCCCTTGATGAGATTTGTCAGCAGAACATCCACTGAAGTTGACTCTGTGACGTCACAACAGATCTTGTTCTTCTGGAAGTCTAGGGGCAGTCGGCACTCATCCAGACCATCAAAGATGAACAGAACTTTGTACTTGTTGTAGTTGGAGATTCTTGATTGTTTGGTTTCCATTGAGAAGTGATTGAGAAGTTCAATGAAAGTGTGTTTGTTCTCTTTCATCAAATTCAGCTCCCGAAAAGGGAATGAAAATACAAATTGGACTTCCTGATTTGCTTTTCCTTCAGCCCAGTCCAGAATGAACTTCTGCACAGAGACTGTTTTTCCAATGCCAGCGACTCCCTTTGTCAGCACAGTTCTGATAGGTTTGTCTTGTCCAGTTAAGGGTTTGAAGATGTCATTACATTTGATTGCAGTCTCTGGTGTTGCTTGTTTCCTGGTTGTTGTCTCAATCTGTCTTAGCTCGTGTTCATTATTGACCTCTCCTGTTCCACCCTCTGTGATGTAGAGCTCTGTGTAGATCTTATTGAGAAGTGTTGGGTTTCCTTGTTTAGCGATCCCCTCAAATACACATTGAAACTTCTTCTTTAGATTAGATTTGAGTTCATGTTGGCAAATCACAGCAAGATCATCTGAATCTAGAAATAACACAGAGGATATTAATATTACGTCTGTTTTAATGCCTACAGTATTATAGGACTGTTGTAACGTTTTAAATTATAATAATTTATTCTCTTAACTGACTGTATAAATTTCGTAAATGTTTTCATCATTACAGACTGGTGTGACTGTTTAATATTATCATTGGTATTATTGATGGTATTATTAATGTTCTCTCTCTCTCTCTCTCTCTCTCTCTCTCTCTCTCTCTCTAATTTAATCACCAAATCACATCCCTGCTGCTACTTGATGAGGTCACTAGGTGTTGTTTTAAGGCTGCTACAATATCATTGAGTTACACAGCTGCTTTAGCTGTACTTTAGCTACAGCTTTTAAATGTTATAAAACATCATTCAACATGAGGCAGACAGATTTTACATTTCTCCAGTGTGTCAGCAAGCTCCTTCTGGTTCATTTTCCTCAGGATGTGCAGTGTGATCTTCAGAGCCCCCTCTCTGGCACTGCTCTCCTGCTTCTCATCTTCAGCATCCACCACTTCCTTATCCTGCTTCTGACTCTCAAAGCCTTCTGGGAGTTCTGGACTAAGAATTCTCTTGAATATCTTCAGCTCGTTCTTCACAAATGTCATAATACTCTCTTCAAGCATCTGAAATAAATAAAGTAAATAAGTTAAGCAAGAGACAAAATGCTTTCTCATTAACACATTAATGAATGATTGACAGATCAACTTTACTTGAGGTAAACAAAAACAAATGTACATAACAGGACCACATACACTGAATATGGAGTCCAGGTCTGTTTGATGACTCTGGGAAGACTGACCACTGAGATACTCTGACTCTGATCTCTCCTGTCGATTTCTGTGGACAAAACTTGAAATTACATCTCCTCATCGCACGCACCCACGCACGCACGCACTCTCTCTCTCACACACACACACACACACACACACACACACACACACACACACACACACACACACACACACACACACACACACACACACACACACACACACACACACACACACACACACACGGAGGGAATGTTTTTTAAATTTTGTTTTAGGACTATGAAAATGGACAAAATGATTAGCCTATGGATTATGAAAACAACAACAATAAATGTAAAATGGGAGAGGAGAAATGACTAAAGACAGTGTTGTTTAACTCACTGACCATGACCCATGAATTCTTCTTACCTTCGTTCAGTAGAACAGTCTCCCTCTCTAAAGTGTATAGGTAGAATCATAGACTGGTCACTCTTCATGGAAACACAGCTGGGTACAGGGGAGGCTGGTCTCTCCTGCTTGATTGGACTTCAACACAACAGAGACAAACATTACATCTCATCTACTCTGAGCTCAGATGGGGAAACATAAGAAGAGTTTCATTCCATAATGCTATATATCACTTTTCAGAAATGTTCGTGAATTAGCTTTTATTGTTTAAAGAAGTTATGTTTATGTTAAGTTATGTTTATATATTTTTGCTAAATGAGGAGATGGCACGTGGGTACCTGCTTCTATAAACCAATGAGGAGATGTCATGTGGGTACCTGCTTCTATAAACCAATGAGGAGATGGCGCCTGGGTACCTGCTTCTATAAACCAATGAGGAGATGGCACGGGGGTACCTGCTTCTATAAACCAATGAGGAGATGCCTCGTGGGTACCTGCTTCTATATACCAATGAGGAGATGCCTCGTGGGTACCTGCTTCTATAAACCAATGAGGAGATGGCGCCTGGGTACCTGCTTCTATAAACCAATGAGGAGATGCAGCGCGATCTGCGTCACAAATAGAACTGACTTCTAGACGATCGGTGGCGCGCGCGAGCAGTGTGTCATTTTTAATAACGAAAATAATTTTGCGACACGAGCGTTGTCGTTACTCTGCCTTCTCCAGGGGCATGTTGAGGTAAATTTACTAACTGGGAGGGTTGAATGGTGTAATTTATTGGAGGGATGGAAGACGCACTCTCGAGGTTGTTTACTCGCTATATCAGATATTAAGATGATTTTTATAATGAATGTATACTGAGGTTGAGGTTCTGACTAGTGATTATTTACCCGATGTTCAATACCTGCTATTGAGGCGTCCTGAAAATAATATTCAAAAGTTTGGTCCTTGGACACAGAGGGGTTAAACACTAAAGTTACCGTCCATCTAGTGAAGAGAGGAGAACCGGACAGAGGTAGCCAGCATCCGTCAACGAGAGAGGGAGAAGCCTCACCGGGATTTAACAGGTGGAAGAAACAACCGGGGAGCTCCATCGGTCCACAAGAAATGCAGACAGTCGGTGATGATGTAGTGGTAGCTATGGTAACTAGGATGCTGCTGGTAGAGTAGCTAGCTAGTTTACCGAGCTGTACCGAATAGTTTGGCTAATTAGCAGGTCGTTCGTCTGTCCCTCGTCTCGATGATGATGATGAATCCGATGAACCACAAAATGAAACAAGGATAGAGAGTGAAAAGGATCTGGCTACACTCACACTGTCCCTGACCGTAAAGAAAAAAGCTAATTGAACAGTAAACTTCGGTGTCTCAACACTGTAACAAACTCCATCGTTATTCCCCAAGATCAGCTCAGTCCACTCTGCGCGTAACCGGACAACATCCTTGGCGCCACACCGAATGTGGACGCGGACAGTTCTGTACGGGGACGCGGACATTTCTGTACGGGTACGCTGACAGTTCTGTACGGGGATGCTGACAGTTCTGTACGGGGATGCTGACAGTTCTGTACGGGGACGCGGACAGTTCTGTACGGGGACGCGGACAGTTCTGTACGGGGACGCGGACAGTTCTGTACGGGTACGCTGACAGTTCTGTACGGGGATGCTGACAGTTCTGTACGGGGATGCTGACAGTTCTGTACGGGGACGCGGACAGTTCTGTACGGGGACGCGGACAGTTCTGTACGGGGACGCGGACAGTTCCGAACGCGGACACGCACAGTGCAACACAATCAACTAAACCCAGTCTTTACAGTGGGTTACATTATAAATATTCATTTTTTATTATTATGTTAAACAAACATTCAATATTTTGAGATCTGGGTCCATATCGCCAAAGTGTCTCAGAGTAGAAAATTGGTCGTATAAGTGCTGAGAATAAAGACATTTTACACTTGTGTATAAGTGGGTGGGTAACTATGCATGAAGTCTCTAGTCCCACCTAGTCAGCAGATATTTAGGACACCTCGTGAGCTATCCTAAGTAGTTAAGAGTTAACAGCAGGTGTCCTAAGTAGTTAAGAGTTAACAGCAGGTGTCTTGATAATACTATAGAATAATGCAGTGAGTCAGTGGTTCCTGAGCCACATGTAATTGCTTTGAGTAGTTAAAATAATGTTTTGATATTTGATATGATCAATCCATTAATAATATAGACCGACATTAAAATAATGTTTTGATATTTGATATGATCAATACATTAATAATATATGATGATTTATGTGTCATAAATATGTAAAACAAGTGATACCATGTATGTCTCTAAAGTGTTTTGTCTTCATTTTGGCAGATTAACTCATGCTTATTCCCCAAGATTAACTCAGGTTTTCACCCAGTGGCTAAGGAGTTGGACATGTGGCCTAAAGGTGGCTGGTTTGAATCCCTGGCCGGGTGCTGGAAATGTTCTATTTGCTAACCGCAAGGGTTGCAAGATGTAATTTATTGACGGGCTGGAAGTCGCACTCTTGTCTTTTCTATTCCGAGGTTGTGGGGTCAGTCTGTTATATCTGGAGTATTTCTCCTGTCTTATCTGGTGTCCTGTGTGAATTTAAGTATATCTCTAATTTTCTCTCTCTCTGAGGACCTGAGCCCTAGGACCATGCCTCAGGACTACCTGGCCTGATGACTCCTTGCTGTCCCCAGTCCACCTGTCCTCCCCAGTCCACCTGGTCATGCTGCTGCTTCAGTTTCAAATGTTCTGCCTGTGGCTACGGAACCCTGACCTGTTCACCGGACATGCTACCTGTCCCAGACCTGCTACCTGTCCCAGACCTGCTGTTTTCAACTCTCTAGAGACAGCAGTAGATATACTCTGAACCATCAGCTTTGAAAAGCCAACTGACATTTACTCCTGAGGTGCTGACCTGTTGCACCCTCTACAACTATTGTGATTATTATTATTTGACCATGCTGGTCATTTATGAACATTTGAACATCTTGGCCATGTTCTGTTATAATCTCCACCCGGCACAGCCAGAAGAGGACTGGCCACCCCTCATAGCCTGGTTCCTCTCTAGGTTTCTTCCTAGGTTTTGGCCTTTCTAGGGAGTTTTTCCTAGCCACCGTGCGTCTACACCTGCATTGCTTGCTGTTAGGGGTTTTAGGCTGGGTTTCTGTACAGCACTTTGAGACATCAGCTGATGTAAGAAGGGCTTCATAAATACATTTGATTTGATTTGAATTGATGTGGATGAAGTCTTATGCCAGACCCACAAAGAAGGCGAGAAGTTACCTAAAACAATTACGTTTTTTCTTCTTCTACTGAGCTTTTGTTGTTTGTTGTTTGTTGGAACATTTAGAGAAAATAAGAAGTATTTTCCCCTTATAGTGTGTTAAGTTCAGAATACACAGCCATACTTTACACATCCGGATACCTGTGTGTTATGTTCGGAATACACAGCCATACTTTACACATCCGGATACCTGTGTGTTATGTTCAGAATACACAGCCATACTTTACACATCCGGATACCTGTCTGTTAAGTTCAGAATACACAGCCATACTTTACACATCCGGATACCTGTGTGTTATGTTCGGAATACACAGCCATACTTTACACATCCGGATACCTGTGTGTTATGTTCAGAATACACAGCCATACTTTACACATCCGGATACCTGTGTGTTATGTTCAGAATACACAGCCATACTTTACACATCCGGATACCTGTGTGTTATGTTCAGAATACACAGCCATACTTTACACATCCGGATACCTGTGTGTTATGTTCAGAATACACAGCCATACTTTACACATCCGGATACCTGTGTGTTATGTTCAGAATACACAGCCATACTTTACCCATCCGGATACCTGTGTGTTATGTTCAGAATACACAGCCATACTTTACACATCCGGATACCTGTGTGTTATGTTCAGAATACACAGCCATACTTTACCCATCCGGATACCTGTGTGTTATGTTCGGAATACACAGCCATACTTTACACATCCGGATACCTGTGTGTTATGTTCAGAATACACAGCCATACTTTACACATCCGGATACCTGTGTGTTATGTTCAGAATACACAGCCATACTTTACACATCCGGATACCTGTGTGTTATGTTCGGAATACACAGCCATACTTTACACATCCGGATACCTGTGTGTTATGTTCGGAATACACAGCCATACTTTACACATCCGGATACCTGTGTGTTATGTTCGGAATACACAGCCATACTTTACACATCCGGATACCTGTGTGTTATGTTCAGAATACACAGCCATACTTTACACATCCGGATACCTGTATGTTATGTTCGGAATACACAGCCATACTTTACACATCCGGATACCTGTGTGTTATGTTCAGAATACACAGCCATACTTTACACATCCGGATACCTGTGTGTTATGTTCAGAATACACAGCCATACTTTACACATCCGGATACCTGTGTGTTATGTTCAGAATACACAGCCATACTTTACACATCCGGATGGATACCTGTGTGTTATGTTCAGAATACACAGCCATACTTTACACATCCGGATGGATACCTGTGTGTTATGTTCAGAATACACAGCCATACTTTACACATCCGGATACCTGTGTGTTATGTTCAGAATACACAGCCATACTTTACACATCCGGATGGATACCTGTGTGTTATGTTCAGAATACACAGCCATACTTTACACATCCGGATACCTGTGTGTTATGTTCAGAATACACAGCCATACTTTACACATCCGGATGGATACCTGTGTGTTATGTTCAGAATACACAGCCATACTTTACACATCCGGATACCTGTGTGTTATGTTCAGAATACACAGCCATACTTTACACATCCGGATACCTGTGTGTTATGTTCAGAATACACAGCCATACTTTACACATCCGGATGGATACCTGTGTGTTATGTGTGTTTACGACATGTATGACAAAACTTTATGCAATCTGCTATGCCCTGCACACCGAAAAAGCAAAAGTCTCAAGTGGTTTTCATTGATACTGTCAGTACGTAGTTGGGGCTTTGTGTGCTTATTCAAATGGTGCTTTGTGTTTGCAGCAACAACAAAACATGTTTTAAGTGTTTAAAGAGTTTTTCAAGAATTGTTTGCTTTTGCAAGAGATGTATAATGTTTTGTTACTTTGATTTAAGGTTTTGTGGTTAGTGTGCAGAGTTTTGCTGAAATAAGATAAGATATAAGATAAGCAAGCAATAGAAAAAACTGTAAAATCCTAGAAAAACAAGATTTTCCAGACACATGAAGGCAATCAGCAATCATTTCTGAGGAAAAATAATAAATGTGAAAAAATTGTGGATGTTTTAGAAACAAACTCTTAATAAATTCTAAAACATCTTTAACATTATTGTCATCTCACCTCTTAGCTTTGGTGTCATGTTCTCCAGAGAGACTCATTTTAGAGGCAGGGCCCCCCTCCTTTCTCTCCCCAGAGAGACTCATTTTAGAGCACTGAACCCTAAACAGAGATCCAACATGTTGATTGTGTTTAACACAGTGTCAACTAATTATTGAAGGTCAATTGTTCACTTTTATTTATTATCTCTTAGAAATAAAAATTTACTAGCAGACACATCCAAACAGTCAGGTGATTTATTGCATCACATGAACATGTCGTTGTGATTGAAATTTTTCATCTTTTCTCCATGTAGTGGAACTATTAATTATATTAATAATATTAATAATACAAATATTAATAATACCAATATAATACATGTAATAATTATAATGTGTCTCTTTCTCTTATAATAATTTATCTCATTCTAGTGTGTTACTTTGTTCAACAGGTATGATATTATGATGCTGTTACTGAATTGAGTTCATAATATTAATGTTAAGGTAAGTATGTTCAGTGGTGTCATACCAAATTACACAGGAAGCAGGAGCTCATTGTAATTTAGAAAACAACAAATGTTCTGATATTCTGAAAGACGACCTACAAATTATACATAAAAAATATACAAATTGTAAAATAACCAGAATACAGGAATATATGAACAACATGTTTTTGAATGTGACTTGACTACACCCAGTTAGCGCCATTTTGTATGATTGAACTGTCACGTAGCTGTCCCAGGTGAAATGGACTGTTAGATCTGAGTGTTTTACTGTCATTCACTATACTAAAATAACACCAGACATTTAATTTCTCTACACACTTTACAATAATTCCTGGGAAGATTCTTACCTTGTAGCCTGAATTCACAACCAGAACATGTCAAGTCATTGAGATATTTTCCGTTGTGTTGAGAGAGCACCTTCCTGATGACAAGTGTCTCTGTATCTATATTCTAGGTACAGTTGATCTTTGGATGTAATAATATCTGGTCAAAGTCTAGTGACACAACACCATAGTATATCATAACCATAACAGCAGTTTAACCTTTGGCCAGTAAAGGCCATGGCATATTATAACATGTAGAATCATTATGATGATCCAGGTTCATATTATAACATGTAGAATCATTATGATGATCCAGGTTCATAATATATCATGTAGAATCATTATGATGATCCAGGTTCATAATATAACATGTAGAATCATTATGATGGATCCAGGTTCAACATATCTCTAACTGTGAAGGATACAATGGGGTCCCAAATTATTGACACCATTGATAAAGATTTGTAAAAATGATGTTATAAAATAAATAATTCCAAGACTGAGCTATATTTTATGCTCAAACAAAATTATGATATTAAATGATTTTCTACTAATACAATATGGCTCAGAGAAAGAGATTGTGTTTAACAAGTAATACTTTTTTGTTTGTTTTTTTTGACACCCCTTTCAATACCTCACCTTGTGTGGATAACGGCACTGAGCCTTTTTCTAAAAGGTTTTATGAGTTGGAGAACACATTGGGAATGATATTATACCATTCCTCCATACAGAATCCTTACAAATCTTCCCAATTTGTTTTCTTACCATGAACAAATGACAAACTAACAAAACTGTGTATTAGTCTCCCTCTAGTGGTAGGTGCTAATAATGTCTCCACACTCCTCTCTCTCACACAAAACATAGACTATGACCTGCCGAATGAGCCATACTATAATATATCTCTCTCTCTCTCTCTATATATATATATAATAATAAAAGTTACGTTTTAATTGAAGATGTGGTGGGTTCTAGAGGGAACTGGGAGAAAAACACTCCAGCTGGAGAATCTGTAACCGAACTGCAACCCAGAACTTTTTAATCTGCATATCTGAGTCCACAGAATTGAACAACATCGACCCCAGGAGTTATAAAAAGACCCAGACTCAGCATCCAGACTCCACCTCTCTAAAGACCCAGACTCAGCATCCAGACTCAACCTCACTAAAGACCCAGACTCAGCATCCAGACTCCACCTCTCTAAAGACCCAGACTCAGCATCCAGACTCCACCTCTCTAAAGACCCAGACTCAGCATCCAGACTCAACCTCTCTAAAGACCCAGACTCAGCATCCAGACTCAACCTCTCTAACTCCAGCCTCAACAAGGCGAACTGAACAACATCTACTCAAGGAGTTACAAAAAGACCCAGACTCAGCATCCAGACTCCACCTCACTAAAGACCCAGACTCAGCATCCAGACTCAACCTCTCTAACTCCAGCCTCAACAAGGTGAACTGAACAACATCTACTCAAGGAGTTACAAAAAGATGTTTAGGGTTTGGCTCCAACATCTTCAACACCCAGACTCTACCTCTATTTCGAACCCCAGCCTCAACAACAAGGCGGTAAGAACCCACACTGAGCAGCACATCGTCTCCTGCTGCCAAGAAATTCACATCTTGCAATTAAAACACACACCCGTCCGGTTGCTGCACGCTGTCCTGCCCCTACTAGGGAACGACACCCACCCTAACAGGTATAGGAAACCATGCAGTCCCTTATGAGTATAGTAACGCAGCAACGCAGTAGTAGAGCCCAACAACCCCTTAACAACAGAGTCTTACAACCCCCCCACTAATAGAGTCCCACCCCCCCTCTCAGCAGACAGCCACGCCTAAACCAACCCCCTGATGAGGCAAACAGGCAAACATCAAAACTGTACTTCAAATTGATACAGGCCATCCATCATAAAGAAATCATTGATAAAGCCATCTCAGGCCGAAGGTTCCCTAGTGGCATGATGAGACAGGTGAGCAGACTCACCAATTTTATCAAGGCATCCTCACCCACAGATTACACTGCAACCCAAGTACTACAGAACACACAGCAATGGATGAACAATAACATGAACATATTACAAATACACTACCAGACAGTTATCGAATCACTCACACAACCACCCAATACATTCAACACTCTTGCATTGCACATAGCTGTGGGCTGGGCGCATAAGAGATACACACACAAACTGACACATACTACCATCACTACAGTGGAAACAATGTTGAACCATTCCTTAGAAACTCACGCCAGACAACTCCCTAGGACTACCCTTTCTTACCCCACTACAGAGCTCCCCTTCCCCTCAGCCTCCCCCCAGCCAATAACCACATTGGCTCCCGGTCCACTGGAACAACAACAGAACCCCTGGCATACAGCCTCAGCTCATTGGCTCCCAGTCCACTGGAACAACAACAGAACCCCTGGCATACAGCCTCAGCTCAAATCCAGGCCCCACCACAGTTGATTTCTCTACCCACCACTTCAGCACCAGTTCCTTTCTCATCCTCGTTGGAGGACTTCCCTCCTTTACCCAAGTTCTCTCCTTTAGTTAAGCCTCAGGCTTCTCAAAAACAATCATCACCATTGGGGCCACGCCCTTCCCCAGCACAGTGCTCTTTAAACCAGAAGCTAAATAATCAGTATCCTCCTCTTCCTCAGACACAATCTTCTACTGAGATAGGGATCCGTATCTCAACACCCTCTTCCCCTGTTGCACCTTCGCAGACACAGATAGATGTCAGCAATATTGCCCCAAACAACTACCCATCTCATTCTAAGAACAACATGACACCCACTCCCTCCCCATCTCATTCTAAGAACAACATGGCCCCCACTCCCTCCCCATCTCATTCTAAGAACAACATGACACCCACTCCCTCCCCATCTCATTCTAAGAACAACATGGCCCCCACTCCCTCCCCATCTCATTCTAAGAACAACATGGCACCCACTCCCTCCCCATCTCATTCTAAGAACAACATGGCCCCCACTCCCTCGCCACCTCATTCTAAGAACAACATGGCACCCACTCCCTACCCATCTCATTCTAAGAACAACATGACCCCCACTCCCTCCCCATCTCATTCTAAGAACAACATGACACCCACAGCCTCCCCATCTCATTCTAAGAACAACATGGCCCCCACTCCCTCCCCATCTCATTCTAAGAACAATATGGCCCCCCCTCCCTCCCCATCTCATTCTAAGAACAACATGGCACCCACTCCCTCCCCATCTCATTCTAAGAACAACATGGCACCCACTCCCTCCCCATCTCATTCTAAGAACAACATGGCACCCACTCCCTCCCCATCTCATTCTAAGAACAACATGGCACCCACTCCCTCCCCATCTCATTCTAAGAACAACATGGCCCCCACTCCCTCCCCATCTCATTCTAAGAACAACATGGCCCCCACTCCCTCCCCATCTCATTCTAAGAACAACATGGCCCCCACTCCCTCCCCATCTCATTCTAAGAACAACATGGCCCCCATTCCCTCCCCATCTCATTCTAAGAACAACATGGCCCCTACTCCCTCCCTCCCCATCTCATTCTAAGAACAACATGGCCCCCACTCCCTCCCCATCTCATTCTAAGAACAACATGGCCCCCACTCCCTCCCCATCTCATTCTAAGAACAACATGGCCCCCACTCCCTCCCCATCTCATTCTAAGAACAACATGGCCCCCACTCCCTCCCCATCTCATTCTAAGAACAACATGGCCCCTACTCCCTCCCTCCCCATCTCATTCTAAGAACAACATGGCCCCCACTCCCTCCCCATCTCATTCTAAGAACAACATGGCCCCCACTCCCTCCCTTTCTTCCAAAGTAAAAGAAAAGGAGATTATGAGAACCCCAACCTCCACTTCCCCTCATGACCCGCAGAGATTAAACAACCCAGGGACCACCCAGGAGAACAGTATTCAAAGTATCATTGGTCCCCCATCGCCCACCACCAACCTTGAATTGATAACCACTAAAACCTCTAATTTAATCCAGGCCCCAGTTGAGTTCCACCATAGGGCCTGCAGCCAGAAACCCTCAATGTTATAGCAACACTCCCCAATCCCCTGGTTAAAACTCCTAAACACAGCAATGTTTCAGTTAAAATCTTGGAAAGGATTTCACCTCTATCGCTCTCACCAACAGGAGGCGCCACATCAGGGGGTGAGACTAGGACTGGGCAGTTCCAGGGGCAAATGAGGATTAATGGACAAAACAATGGGCAACAACCCAAAAACAACCAATCTGAGCCCTCCCAAAAAGACACCATGTCACTGCCAGTACGAGACCCCTGTATAACTGGCGCCTCAACATACTAATCCCAGTTTGAATTCCAACCCCAACCTCACCCTCAGCCCCAGTATCAACCCTCAACCCCAGCCTCAGCCCCAGCATCAACCCCCAACCCCAGCCTCAGCCCCAGCATCAACCACCAATCCCAGCCTCAGCCCCAGCATCAACCCCCAAACCCAGCATCAACCCCCAACCCCAGCCTCAGCCCCAGCATCAACCCCCAACCCCAGCCTCAGCCCCAGCATCAACCACCAACCCCAGCCTCAGCCCCAGCATCAACCCCCAACCCCAGCCTCAGCCCCAGCATCAACCCCCAACCCCAGCCTCAGCCCCAGCCCCAGCATCAACCCCCAACCCCAGCCTCAGCCCCAGCATCAACCCCCAACCCCAGCAACCCTTCAGAAACCATCGTACCATAACGACAGACCAAAAGGCAAGGTGGCGGATTGGAATTTGAAGGGAAATAAACCAATACTAGTCTTGGGAGACTTAAATGTTAATAGAATCCCTCCATTTCATAACCCAAACATACAAGTGGACAGTTACCCTGGAGCAACATTTTACATTTCACAAAGGTCCTGGAGAAAACAGAGGTTCATTTAGACACCAGCATAGTGGTTCTCTCGGTGGGCATAAACAATATGGATAATGACCCATACACAACATCAATCAATCAGATTGCATCAATGCACAAGGAAGCACGAGTCACTTTCCCTAATGCAATTATTTACATCCCCATTATTAACCACTCACACCTCCTTTCACCAGATCGAAAACGAAACCTCAGACATTAACGGTTACATCACCACACATGGCCCATTTCTCTTGGAGATACCCTATGATGAATTCCACACAACAACAGACCTGATACACTGGACAACAACCACAACAGACCTCATTTTTAAGAATTGGTGTGAGCAGCTACATTTTGAATAGGCTCTACCCACAATTTGGACCCACCTAGCCACACCAAATCAAATCAAATCAAATTTATTTATATAGCCCTTCGTACATCAGCTGATATCTCCAAACAGCAAGCAATGCAGGTGTAGAAGCACGGTGGCTAGGAAAAACTCCCTAGAAAGGCCAAAACCTAGGAAGAAACCTAGAGAGGAACCAGGCTATGTGGGGTGGCCAGTCCTCTTCTGGCTGTGCCGGGTGGAGATTATAACAAAACATGGTCAAGATGTTCAAATGTTCATAAATGACCAGCATGGTCGAATAATAATAAGGCAGAACAGTTGAAACTGGAGCAGCAGCACCGTCAGGTGGACTGGGGACAGCAAGGAGTCATCATGTCAGGTATTCCTGGGGCATGGTCCTAGGGCTCAGGTCCTCCGAGAGAGAGAAAGAAAGAGAGAATTAGAGAGAGCATATGTGGGATGGCCAGTCCTCTTCTGGCTGTGCAGGGTGGAGATTATAACAGAACATGGCCAAGATGTTCAAATGTTCATAAATGACCAGCATGGTCGAATAATATTAAGGCAGAACAGTTGAAACTGGAGCAGCAGCACAGCCAGGTGGACTGGGGACAGCAAGGAGTCATCATGTCAGGTAGTCCTGGGGCATGGTCCTAGGGCTAAGGTCCTCCGAGAGAGAGAAAGAGAGAAGGAGAGAATTAGAGAACGCACACTTAGATTCACACAGGACACCGAATAGGACAGGAGAAGTACTCCAGATATAACAAACTGACCCTAGCCCCCCGACACATAAACTACTGCAGCATAAATACTGGAGGCTGAGACAGGAGGGGTCAGGAGACACTGTGGCCCATTCCGAGGACACCCCCGGACACCACACCCTTCTTTTCCTGCCAACCCCCTGTACTCTCTCCCCCCTTTCCTCCCCCAGTTGCCTTCTTAGATTAGCCAGCAGAGGGGGTAGTTGACCCCCTCTCATCAAACATCATGAATTTATCCAAGTCTTTTCAACTCACAAGAGCACAGACCCAACTTTTGGAGAGGGGGTTGTCTTTCATTCCCTGCCCTGGTAAATTTGACTGGGAGGAACCTCATAGGGACACACATAAATATCATAGACGACTTAAATGACAACCATTTACCATTCCCCCTTCCTTCAATCTAGGAACCCAAACTGTCCCAGATAGATAGGAGGGTAAAGAACCTAATCAGAACCGACCAAGACACCCTTCACAACTATCACACCCAGGCAGATAGAGAGGACAACATCACCCGCATCGAAAGACAAGCCATAAAATAACTTATAAACAACCCTCACATAATATTGAAACCGGCAGATAAGGGATCTAAAACAGTGATCCTAGATAATCAATACATATACGAGGCAAATAGACAGTTATCCAACACCAAGTATTATGTACCAATAGGAAACAGCCTACAACCACAGACCCAGACTAAATTACGTAGAATCATACAAACACTCTGATAAACGGCACATCACGAAAAAACAACAAGACTTTCTATTTGGACCAGACACTCCACCACCTAGACTGTTTTACCTGCTTTGCAACATTCATAAAGAACCAGAAACCTGGACTATTCCCTATGAAGTTCCTCCTGGCAGGCCAATCGTATCAGACTGTAATAGCGAATCATACAACATAGCCCAATATATTGATCATTATATCAACCCTCTCTCCACTAGACACCCCAGCTACCTCAGAGACACTTATCACTTTCTTGAGAAGGTCACACCCATAGGTGTTCCCTCCCAAACATATATATTCACTATAGACATTGATAGCTTACACACTAACATAAATACAGCAACAGGAGTACAGACGGTCAGAAATATTTTCCATGCACACCCAGATAGCAATAGACCAGACAATGAAATACTACAATTATTAGAAATCAGCCTCACACACAATGACTTTATATTCAATTATAAGCACTACTTACAGGTGGAGGGAACAGCTATGGGCAAGAAATTTGCCCCGGCATATGCAAACATTTACATGGCTGAATGGGAGAGAGGGGCATTGGCCAAGTGCCCACATCAACCTACATTCTATTCCAGACTTCTAGACGAGATTATAGGAGCCTGGCCTCATGATATCCAACTATTCACTGAATTCATTATCATTCTCAACAGTCACCACCCATCCATTAAGGTTAAATACATAATAGATCCATGTGAAGTACACTTCTTGGATACTACAGTTTTCTTTAATCACATAAATCAGTCTCAAAAAACAATATTCACTAAAGTTTATTTCAAACCAACAGATACACATGCTTTACTCCACAAACACAGTTATCACCTGTTACAGGAATTAAATTCCTATATGTTTTAATACCCAATTAAAATTAAACACTGTCAATTTCTAAGAATTTGTAAGACTCTTATTTGCATGAAATGGACAGAGACCAGTCTCAAAATCTATCAGCAGCGTATATTCTTGAGAGTACTGAACATGATACATTTTACCACAGATTATAAACTGAAAATGACGTCATTAGTTTTCGTACTACCCCGTCTCATCTCCGCTCCACTACAATGGCTGTATGGTTCTCAAGACTTAGATAATTCATGATCCGAGCCAAGGTCTGCCTGTGTAGATAAGCATTCTAGCCAGTCTAGCGATAAGTTAATTCATTTCTACCAAGGAACAGACAGTCATTGTTCTAATTCTTGATTATATTTACACACATTATATTCAGTACTAAGGTTAAAAGAAAATTCATACATCTATACAGTAACATAATAGTATTCTGATTAGTCAGTCCTGATTGAAATGTATACATAATTAGTCATTATTGATAAAAATTCCCTTAACATATCTGACTGATTTTAGGCCAACATCAGAATCATAACTCTTCTCATCAGAATTTTTGTTACAATCTTCATTGAAACAAGGTACAACCTAACCTCCCTAAATATCAAAAATGGTCTCATCAAACATAAGTTCCCCACAAATGAAGGATCCAGATTCGTCCACTTGTTCTGTAGACATGCATTCAGCACTCCACGTGTCAGAACTTGGAATCGGCCCGTACCTCACCATCTGTTGTGTCATCGATTTCTCCAGAGTCCTGGAAATAAGGCCTCGTACACAGGGAATTAGACAACAGCCACATAAAACTAAAACAGTTACACAGATGAAGGTAACCCATAATACAGTGATCATAACATGTTTCCATTTTCCAAACATACTATCAAACCAGTTAGTCAAAGAGATTTCCACTCCAGAGTTTTCTGCCAAACCGTGAGCCAGGGTGGTCAAACCAGCTGAGGCTTCGGTCACTGATCCGTCCGGAGCTGTGTTATTTGGGATGTAAGTGCAACACATGGTCCTGAAAATCACGCATACTACTCCCTTTTCAGCCAATAACATATCTAATGCAATTCTATTCTGCCAAGCCATCAGGCTGGTTGCTTCAGTCTGTTCTGCCAAACCTTTAATAGCATCTCTGGTATATTTTATAAAGCGCTGTTGATTATAACAAATATAATTAATCCAGTCCACGTTCTTATTGAGAGTAGACCACCCAGAAATGCTTAACTCTAATCCTGCTAGGATCTGATTTCTTGCTTTGAACTCATCTGGCACCCCCCGTGGAACCCCAATGTTATCAATATATACTTTGTCATCAAAAGACCCAGATGGAGTACCTCTTTTCTCCCGTTTGGCTAACTTCGTGTCTTGGTGTTGAATGAGTGTGAAAGGCATTCCCAAATGTACAAGGGAGCATAATCCTGTCCAAATGCCGGTAAAACCTCGCCCTGACATCATTCCCCCACACAACCTCCAGATGTCAGCCCTGGCCCACTTTACCTTATTGAAATTCCCAGAGTTCAAACCGCCTATCAAATTAGACATGATCTCGACATAAACAGTAACCCCTTTCTCTCTTATCTCTCAAACGCCATTAAGCGTCTCACTGTTTGACTTTATCTAAAATCATTGATTTGAGAAAAAACATGTCTATAAGTGGCAATCTCTAAAGTCCTTACATTTCCTTAATCAATCTATCTTAATCCTTACAAAAATTCTAACTCATCACAGATGTCATATATTCCTGTCAAATGTAATACTATTTAAATAAAAACCTCCTAATAGTCAAACAAAGCCAAAATGAATGCTAACCATATTCAAAATCCTTCTTACACTTACTTACAAGCTCTTTCCTTCAGAGATCCTCAGTATTCTATCTGACAATAACATTAATTTAATATATGTTGCATAGTGTGGAATACCTTATCTACAGTAATTTATCACCCCTAAGAACTGAAACTTATTTTTCTATGTAATTTCCTGCCCTATTGGCTTAATACGGTGTCCTGTCCAAACCTCAAAGGACCATGTTTTATCTCCCCCTATTTATTCTCAATGATAAATAGGATTATTTTCTGTTGTAATACCAAATCAATAATAGCCCATTCAAAAACTTCACAGCTAATATTTGTAAAACAGAATCCTGAAACACTTTCTCATCTCATCATGATTCAAACAATAATTCTAACCCCAAACTAAAACTCCATTATAATTAATTTACCTTCAAACTAGTAACCCAAATGACCACAAATGCATTATACAAATGGCTCTCCCCTGAGGCTGATCAGACCCCAAAGATAGCCATGATAAGGTCAATAGGTCATACCACCCTTTTATAGTCATGTTCCATACTACATTAGACATATTAAAGAACCCTTTATCCTTAAAATCAAAAAAATGAACTTGTGTAATTAAAACTCATAAAATAAAAACTCATAAAGTTCCATATGTGAGCGTGCCTCTTTAAAATACCTTTGCACTAAAACAAATAGTCCTAACAAATGTTTTATGTGTATATATTTGCAAACCTTAATGAATAAACAAAACTTCCAGGCCTTTTTCAATTTGGTCGTTTATGGCCTCAATTGCACCCACTCTCCCCAGGATTATAATCCCAGGAAACATCTAAAAGTGAGATACCTAAACATCAATTTTCCCAGAAGAACTCAAAATGCCTAACTAGCATTCACTATGCTACCTCGATTCTGAAACTCAAAAGTGAACTATAAACTAAACCTAATGATAATTCCCCTTTACCTCAAATCATTAATCATAAATTTTAAACAACGTCAATGTATATGTTTACTTAAATGAACATGCTACCCTTAGATACAATTAACCAGATAACATTATTATCCAATGCTTCCCTTAGATACAATTAACCAGATAACATTATTATCCAATGTATTACTTTTTCCCTCTGCTGCAAATGTTGTACATTTCTCAGTGTAAGAAATCCGTAATTTAATCCCAGATATTTAATAAAAATGTAAACGCATTCTCCCATGGCTCCTTCAACTTACATATTTTAGATAACTTCAATCCGTCCCGGAATAAGGAATCCTACTTAAACACACCAGAATACAATGTTTAATTAAGTTAAAGCAAACCCTAAAATAGACCATAACCAGTAACCAAATAAACAAAACACTTTTATCAGCAAACAATTTTCTCCGTTACCCCCAGTCATAACATCATTTCCGTGGCGACAAAAGTGCCTTGCGAGTGATGTCATCAACAAGCGCTCAACCTAGAGCCGAGCAGCAACAACTTTCAACGAATAGTAAATAATTGTTGGCTGTCTGCAGCAACAGTAGTACGGGTTCGATAAACCAAACCTAATTTATCACATCTGTTGAATCCTGATTTAGAATTTACAACATCAATCAACATCTCTCATCTCTCAATTCGCTAAATTTATAAGAACATTTCGATGGGCATAAATCTATCGTAATTGTCTCTTCGTTATTATTTAGAATTGATTTGATTTAAGTTACTGTCTCGTCTTTGACTTAGCATTTTAATTACGACTCTATTCCCAATACATTATTCACTTGTCTAATTAAAACTCAGAAAATAAAACTCCTAATATTCCATATGTGAGTGTACCCCTTTAAGATATCTTGTCTCTGGGAACAGGGAAATCCCCTTAACCCAAACGTTTACTACAACAACGAAATCTAATAATTATGATAATCCCTTCACATCATTCGTTTTAAATCCCTCGATGTTTCATGTAACTCATTCAGTCTATCTCCAAATTGTTGCCCCAAAATATTTTATACACTGCCATACACTCAAACCACTGTGATAAACGTGCACTGTCCCTTTAAGATAAGACATTTACTTGTTCCCCATAATGAAAACAGATAATGTTTTTAGAATACGGTGCGCTATCGAAAGTGCCATGCGAGTGTGGGCATCGAGCCAGGGCGTATGGTGCCTGCTCAGCGTGTCTGGTCGCCGGTACGCCGTTTCGGGCCAGGGTATCCTGCGCCAGCTCTGCGTGCTGTGTCTCAGGGGCGCTGGGAGGGTGCAGTGCGTCCTATGCCTGTGCTCCGCTCATGCCGGGCAAATGTGGGAGTGGAGCCTAAGGGAGAGGTGCACGTAGTAAGCATTAGATCTCCCGTGCTTACCCACAGCTCGGTTCAACCTGTGCCTGCACTCTGGAGGGTCCGAGCTAGAGTAGTTATCCAGCCTGGGGAAGTGGTGCCAAGGCTGCGCACCAGAGCTCCAGTGCTCCCCCACAGCCCGGTCCTTCAGGTGCCTCCTCCTAACACCAAGCCTCCTGAAGGGCTGTCTCTCTGTCTCCTCCCTACAGGTGGTCCCGCCTGTCCGGCGCTGCCGGAGTCTCCCGCCTGTCCGGCGCTGCCGGAGTCTCCCGCCTATCCGGCGCTGCCGGAGTCTGAGGCGCCAGAGCCCCTCAGCCCAGAGGCGCCAGAGCCCCCGCCCCACTGTCCCGAGCTTCCGCCCCACTGTCCCAAGCTTCCGCCCCACTGCACCAAGCTGCCGCCCCTCTGTCCCGAGCTGCCGCCCCTCTGTCCCGAGCTGCCCCTCTGTCCAGTGGGGTCATTGAGAAGGGTTGCCATGGTTAGAAAGCCACGGAGGCGGACAATTAGGCGGACTAAGACAATGGTGAAGTGGGGTCCGCGTCCCGTGCCAGAGCTGCCCCCGCGGACAGACGCCCACCCAGACCCTCCCCTATAGGTTGAGGCTTTGCGGCCGGTCCACACCTTTGGGGGGGGGGGGGGGGGGGTACTGTCACGTTCTGACCTTTACTTCCTTTGTTTTGTCATTATTTAGTATGGTCAGGGCGTGAGTTGGGGTGTTTGTTTTTCTATGTTTCTTCAGATGAAGAGGAGGACAACCGTGACAAGCGTATTACATCAAAATCTCTCCGTATATTTATTGACCAGGTTTTTTCTGTTTAAGTTTATCGTATGTCCGTCGATTCATAAAAATATAACATTCTGGTTATCGTATCTCTCCATTATTCCCTACATTTAACTTTAGGTGACTTTCTCTTCTATGATACATTTATTTAAATACGACTCCCATCTCAATACATTATTCTAGCAGATCATTTTGGGCAAGATAGCGTATTACATCGAAATTGTCCCGCCACTATTTTTAATGACTTATTTTTTCAGTTCAATCTAAACAACATATTAAACGTTCAGTTAATATCTTATACAAACACTGGCGACCGTATTTTTTCAGGCAAAACATACAAATAGATTAATTACAATCTAAAATCAATTTTAGTCTATCGGTTTCAAAGCTGAAATACGAACCTTGGTGTCCCGCTATTGAAATGATTGAGTTTCCCCGCCAATAATTAAATTATTATTATTATCTGTTGTCGCAAACTTCGACACCGAGAATTCACAGAAAATAGTTATATTTTAAAACCCTTCCTGACTATTTTAGTAATATCAGCTTCTATTCAGGTTCTTTGTTTGAGTCAATTTTTGACGCCTCCCTTCCATTCTCTTTGTTCTCTTATAACGGTAATCTCCCGTTAGTTCCGGGACCTCCTTGGATTTCTATTTGTGTTTTCTCCTTTATGGAAACCTTATCAATAGCTTTGACTGTTGAATCAGATATTAGGTCTTACCTTACAACTATAAAGGATTTCAGTGTACATTGGCGCGTTACGTGCAGTTCCAAAACATCCGGTGATTTTGCAGAAATACTCACAATAAACATTGATAAAAGAACAGAACCCAAACTCATTCAGCTGAAAAAATATTCTTTAGAAATATTTAACTTTCACACATTATGATGTTAATGCGAGTGTAGCGAAATGCTTGTGCTTCTAGTTCCGACAATGCAGTAATAACCAACGAGTAATCTAACCTAAAAATTTCACAACGATTACAAGTGTAAAGGAATGAATGAATATGTACATAAAATTATATGAATGAGTGATGGCCGAACGGCATAGGCAAGATGCAGTAGATGGTATTGAGTACAGTATATACATATGAGATGATTAATGTAGGGTATGTAAACATTATATTAAGTGGCATTGTGATTAATTTTTTTCCATCAATTTCCATTATTAAAGTGGCAGGAGTTGAGTCAGTATGTTGGCAGCAGCCACTCAATGATAGTGGTGGCTGTTTAACAGTCTGATGGCCTTAAGATAGAAGCTGTTTTTTCAGTCTCTCGGTTCCTGCTTTGATGCACCAGTACTGACTTCGCCTTCTGGATGATAGCGGGGTGAACAGGCAGTGGCTCGGGTGGTGATGATGCACCTGTACTGACCTCTCCTTCTGGATGATAGCGGGGTGAACAGGCAGTGGCTCGGGTGGTTGTTGTCCTTGATGATCTTTATGGCCTTTCTGCGACATCAGCAGTGTGTGTGGAGCGTATGTCCATATATAATTGTACTATTTGTTATTCAACATAAAATATGTACAACAAATGATCACATTGGTATTTTAACGGTGTTATTGTTTAAATTGTTTAAATTTAAGAGTTTAAATGTTTAAACAGAGGATACATCTAAACAGTATAAAACAAGATGATAAACAGAGGATCCATCTAAAACAGTATAAAACAAGATGATAAACAGAGGATCCATCTAAAACAGTATAAAACAAGATGATAAACAGAGGATCCATCTAAATCAGTATAAAACAAGATGATAAACAGAGGATCCATCTAAAACAGTATAAAACAAGATGATAAACAGTTTTGTGTGTTTGTATGTGTGTGTCCAGGTCAGGTGATTATTTCAGGGAATAATGTGTATGTCCAGTGTGTGTGTGTGTGTGTCCAGGTCAGGTGATTATTTCAGGGAATAATGTGTATGTCCAGTGAGTGTGTGTGTCCAGTGTTTCTGTGTGTGTCATTATAAGCCAATTACAGTGTGTCCGCTGTGTTTGAGTCTAGTGTCCGCTGCTACTTTTTCATGAAGGTCCTGTGTTAAGGTCCTAACAATTATAGGAAGACGCGTGTGTGTGTGTGTCCAGTGTGTGTGTTGAGTGTGTGTGTGTCCAGTGTGTGTCTGAGTGTGTCCATTGTGTGTGAGAGTGTGTGTGTGTCAGTGTGTGTGTGTGTCTGTTTACAGTGTGTATCCATGTGTGTCCAGTGTGTGTGTTTCCAGTGTGTGTGTGTGTGTGTGTCCAGAATGTGTTTGAGAGTGTGTGTGAATCCACTGTGAGAGTCCAGTGTGTTACCAGTGTGTGTGTGTGTGTGTGTGTGTGTGTGTGTGTGTGTGTGTGTGTGTGTGTGTGTGTGTGTGTGTGTGTGTGTGTGTGTGTGTGTGTGTGAGTCCAGTGTGTGTATGTGTTTTGGGGCTGTGTGTGTCCAGCGCGTGTGTGTGTGTTTCCAGCATGTGCGTGTGTGTGTTCAGTGTGTGCGTGTCCAGTATATTTATCCAGTGTGTTTGTGTGTTTGTTAACAGTGTGTGTGTGTTTCCAATGTGTGTGTATCCAGTGTGTGCGTGTGTACCCAGTGTTTGTGTGTGTGTGTGTGTTTCCAATGTGTGTGTGTATGTGTGTGTGTGTGTGTTTCCAATGTGTGTGTATCCAGTGTGTGCGTGTGTGTTTCAGTGTGTGTGTGTGTGTGTGTTTCCAATGTCTGTGTATCCAGTGTATGTTTGTGTGAGTGTGTGTGTGTGTGTGTCTGTGTGTCCAATGTGTGTGTCAGTGTGTGTGTGTGTTTCAGTGTGTGTGTGTGTCCAGTGTGTGTTTCCAGTGTGTGTGTTTACAGTGTGTGTGTTCAGTGTGTGTGTGTGTGTCCAGTATTTGTGAGTGTCCAGTGTGTGTGTGTGTTTGTGTGTGTGTCCAGTGTGTGTGTGTGTGTGTGTGTCCAGTGGGTGTGTGTGTGTGTGTGTGTGTCCAGTGTGTGTGTGTGTGTGTGTGTGTCTGTCCAGTGTGTGTGTGTTTTCAGTGTGTGTGTGTGTCCAGTGTGTGTGTGAGTTCAGTGTGTGTGTGTGTGTGTGTGTGTGTGTGTGTCTGTGTGTTTGTGTGTCTCAGTGTGTGTTGTGTGTGTCTGTGTGTGTGTCCAATGTGTGTGTGTGTGTGTGTGTGTACAGTGTGTCAGGTTATTTTTTCAGGGACACTGAGTCGCCATCACCCCAAACCCCAAACCCTGGATAGAGGGGCTCAGTGAATGTGGAGGTGAATGTGATCAGGTGGGTCACTGTGTCAGAGGAGGCTCTATAGAAGGACAGAGTGCCGGCTGGCCAGTCCAGATACACTCCTACTCTGTGGGAGCTGGAGGAGGGAATGACTATGGTAGTGTGTTTTTTATTGTGCCTGGTTCTGCAACAGTTGTCACAGCAGAACAGACTCCAGGACTTGTCATTCCATCCAAGACAACAGTCATCACCTCTTCTCCTGTTGATTCCTTTATATGTCACTCCTATTTCAGCCCTCCCACTCCACTCTACCTCCCAGTAACAGCGCCCAGTCAGACCCTCTCTACACAGCACCTGTTTCCAGTCCTCAAATCTCTCTGGGTGATCAGGATACGGATGCTTCTCTCTCCTACATGTCAGCTTTCTGTTCTCCTCAGACAGAGAGAGGTGTCTGTTTACTGTGTTTGGGTCCAGTGTGAGATCACAGACATCTTCTGATGGATGAAACCAGACACAATATTAGAAATCAAACTCACTTTTCACTAATTCATTGAATGTAGATGTTAATGTAGATGTTTCTAGGTATCAAAAGGAGAAGTTAAGGTAACTTGTGACTTGTTGAATGATCATGTGTTATACTGTATGGTAATATAAAACACACTTATTCCCATTAATTACACACACACACACACACACACACACACACACACACACACACACACACACACACACACACACACACACACACACACACACACACACACACACACACACACACACACACAC